>NW_024412397.1:7786109-7915850 GCF_014898765.1 Herpailurus yagouaroundi | reverse complement strand
GCAGGGCTCAATCTCATGGACTGTGAGATCATGACCTGAGCTGAAGTCGGACGCTTAGCTTAGCCAACTGAGCCACCCAGGTGCCCCCAAGAACCTTCTTTACCTGTAGAGCAGGCATCCCAATAACAACAGCATTCACTCATGTGTCCAATTGGCTGATCACAAAGACTGGGCATCTAGCCTTGAATTTCAGCTCTGAATTTATAGGGAAGGTTTTTATTTTAGTTTTAAACTTTTATTTAAAGTTTATTTACTTAGTTTGAGAGAGAGAGGGAGAGAATGAGTGGGGGAGGGGCAGAGAGGGAGAGAGGGAATCCCAAGCAGACTCCGTGCTGATGCAGGGCCCAGTCCCACGAACCACGAGATCAGGACCTGAGCTGAAATCCAGTCAGACACTTAACTGACTGAGGCACCCAGTGCTCCACTCCCCTTTTCTAAAGTTTATTCATTTTGAGAGAGAGAGAAGGAAGGGCAGAAAGAGGAAGAGAGAGAATCCTAAGCAGGTTCTTCACTGTCAGCCCAGAGCCCGATGCGGAGCTTGAACTCACAAACCTTGAGATCATGACCTGAGCTGAGATCAAGAGTCAGAAGCTCAACCCGCTGAGTCACCCAGGTGCCCCTATAGGGGAGGTTTTTAAAATAAATCTGTCTTATTTGCCTTATCTGTAAAATTGTAATAGTGCCTTTCTCAGCATTGGTGTGAAAATTAAATGAGAAATGCATGTAAATGAATGGGTTCAGTGCCTTGAATATAATGAGTGCTAATAGTAATAATTAGTTTAAAATACACCGTGATTAGTTAAAAGGAGTATTCTGGGTAATCAGTAACCTTTATGGAAGACTTGGTTTTTCTTGTTAAGGAAGCCCTGTGTGGGGAAAGGGCGTAAGACCAAAGAAAGGGACAAGAGAAATGAAAGTAAAGGAGGAAAGACGAGACAAGCCCACAGAAGTTTAAATGGTGCCAGCTGCAGAATTGTAAGGGTTACAAACGTGAGCAGCCATTGAGCTGCCTGGCACTGGGTCAGCGCAGTCAGTCGGAGGGAGCCGGAGAACGCAGAGGTTCCGTGCGCTTGCAAAGCCCCAGGCTCTTGTGTTTCTGCTGTTTTAATCTTTTTTAAATCACTGTTAACAACCATCACACTGAAATGTTTTCTTAAAATTATTAAAAGGGCATCACACTTGGAGACTATGTTTGGGGAGCGGTGGCTGTGCCGTTGTCCTTGGGAGCAGACTGTTGAGTAGTAGAGAAGAAAGAAGGAAGAAAAGACGGAATATCTCTGAAGGCCTGGGAGACAAACCGTTATCCTGAAGACGTCACTATGCCATCCTGAAATTTCCCCGCAGGTAAATTTGGTCATCTTAAGGGGCATCAGTCTACATAGAGCACTTGAGTGACAGCATGAGATCATATTTAATACACACACTTGTGCTTAGGGTTTCCCTTTTAAGAGAACGAAAAGAATATATGGTTCCTATTAGAAGAGATTTCCATCAAAAACAATTTTAAGAGTTGAATGTTACTCTTTGGAACTATT
Source organism: Herpailurus yagouaroundi (assembly GCF_014898765.1). Classification (NCBI taxonomy): domain Eukaryota; kingdom Metazoa; phylum Chordata; class Mammalia; order Carnivora; family Felidae; genus Herpailurus; species Herpailurus yagouaroundi. The sequence continues at coordinate 7,914,315 of NW_024412397.1, read as the reverse complement.
TAGAAAAGGTGTGTTCATCAAGGACCCTAGATGGCCTGGTCTTTGGCACTCCTGCTGGTGGTTTTTTCAGTGATTGGTGTTATTCTGGATACACCAGTAACACTGGATGGTTGAAGCAACAGGGCTGATATGCCTGTAGCGTAAGGTGAATTCTCATTGGTAGACTTGTTACTTTGTATGACTTTCCTTTTGTGAATTTTGTTTTGGTGTTTATAGTAATGAGATGTTTCTTATTAAGGCTTAATTTTGGTTTTAAAGGAAATATCTTCATTCTGTGACAATAGTCGTTTTCATCTGTTGACATTGCTTTTGAAAGTGACAACCATATACTTAGGGAATAACATTATTACCAAATATCAGAGTGTCAGAATGTGTAAGCGTGTAACATACATGGAATTGTATTAGGATTTTAGTAGTTTTGTATATTTGCGGAATTACTGCATTTGTTGCTTTTTTTTTTTTAAGTTTATTTATTTTGAGAGAGAGCGCACACATGTGCACGAGTGGGGAAGGGGCAGAGAGAGAAGGAGAGAGAGGATCCCAGGCAGGCCCCACATTGTCAGTGCAGAGCCCGATGCGGGGCTTGAACTCACAGATCATGAAATCATCCCTGAGCCGAGATCAAGAGTCAGATGCTTAACCCACTGAACTACCCAGGCACCCCTGCATTTTAGAATTAGAAGGAACCTTCTGATTATTGGTCAGCTTCATCTTTACACAGATGATGAGGAGACTGAGACTAATAGCAGTTAACTAATCTGCTCCAAGTCATGGACCACATTTCTAGCAGATTTCAGGAAGGATGGAGTCTGATGTCGGTGGCTCTTCTCGTGGTTGATGCAGGATGTTTTCATTTACTCTTAGGTGGTGGGGAGTTTGGATTGTGTCTTTGTGGATGATGTCACAGTTGAGCTGGCTCTTGGAAGGTGACCTTTGTTTGGGAGGAGCCCTGGGTGGCGGGGACGTTATCTTAAACAGGGTGAACAGCAGGAGCTATAACATCAACGTAGAGATTCTTTTCTCCCTTTCCTAAGCAAGGTTACCTGTGTTCTGTTTCTTAGTTTGCTTCCTTGATTTGATGGAGCTCATTCTTCTAATAACTTCCTGAGAAAGGAGATGGGGGAGGTGTGTTTTTTAATGACCTCGTGGGAAACCATGTATGTTTCACGTACTCTGACTTCCAGTCTGGCTGCATACACAATTCTGGGTGACGAGTTTAGTCAGGATGGAATGGGTGCTGCTGCAGTGACAGATGAACTCTGGGGTTCGCGTGTGTAAATACAGGCTGCTGCTTACTTTCCCCGCGTCCACACTGGGCCTGGGGCTCCTCTGCCGTTTTCCTTTGGACCCAGTCTGCTTTCGCCTGCAGTTCCCCGTTGATCACCCATGGCTCTGAGGCACCACAGCAGATGCAAAGGGGAGCCGATGGGTCACATGCTGCACTGAAATGTTTGGCCCAGAAGTGACACATGTCACTTTTCTCATACATTTACCAGAACCAGTCACATGGCCCTGCAAGGGTGCTGAGAAGTGTGGAGGTGCGCAAGAAGTCACTGGCTGTAAATGTGCGCCGTACTGAAAATAAATGTTCCCTGGGAATTTTGAAGACATTGCACCACCAGCTTCCAGTGTTACTGAGTTAGTTGCTGTTTCCCAATCGTTTGTATGTATTTTTTTTCCTCTTTTTTGGGGGAACTTTTGGTACCTTCTTATTATCTCCTCTCCTTCTAAATTTTAAAATTTCATTACGGTGTGCCTGATTATATTGTCTTTTCTTCTTTGGCTGTACAGAGCATCGCATGGATCCTTTCAGTCTGTAAGCTTGTGTTGTTCGGTTATGGGAAAATTTTTTAAATTTCTTTTATGATTTCTTCCCTTTCGTTTCCTTCTCTTGACTGAAGCTCTTCTTCGTCAGATGTTGGACTTCCAGGATCGGTATATTGATTTTCTTAGTTTTTGCCTCAATTTTTTAAACCAGAATAAAAATGACAACAGCAAACATAGATCTTTGGGCCTTCCTTAATTGTTAGTAGTTTGTAAAAAAATTCTCAAAGGGTCTAATCTACTGGACACTAACCAGTGAGGCCTTACTTTGTCATAGGCAGTGAACACAGTGAAATTGTGTAGGGAACTTACAGAGGTTTTAACTTTTTAATGTATACTTTAAATGTATAAATGTATACCTTAAAAATTTAATCTGTATATGCCTATAGACAGTGATGAACGGGTGTAGAGGTGTGCTACTTTTTTTAAAGATTTTATTTTTAAGTAATCCGTAACCCAACGTGGGGCTCGAACTCACGACCCGACCCCAAGATGAAGAGTTGTATGCTCCATCCAGGCACCCCGAGTGTGCTACTTAAAAAATTTCTAAATACTAAAATCTGAACTACAAAATTAAAGAAGAGTGAATTTGCTTCATTAATCAGTTCTTAGGCGCCAGTTCGTTAGCATTTTAAATGATTGAATTTATGAACATTTTCATATTCAACTTAATAGAAATATGTTTGACACAGTTAAAAAGATGCTTTGAAATGCTCATGGAAGATTTGTTCCCTGCAGGTTAAATTTCTAAGTCTCTGCATATTTTTACTTCCATTGAATCAGGTATTTTTAGGGGTGGATGTGCTTTAGAGGTCAGCCTCTTTATGTCACGTGGGAAAACAGACTCCGGGAGGAGATTCACTCAGTGTCACACAGCAGACTGGTTCTAGTGCTGCCCTCTAGTTTTGTGTCAATAGCCTCTAAAGTGGGAGTGTATTGGGGCGCCCGGGTGGCTCAGTCGGTCAAGGGTTCGACTTTGGCTCAGGTCGCGATCTCGCGGTTCGTGGGGTCGAGTTCCGCGTCGGGCTCTGTGCTCACCGCTCGGAGCCTGGAGCCTGGAGCCTGCTTCGGATTCTGTGTCTCCTCTCTCTGCCCCTCCCCCACTTGTGTGCTCACTCGTGCGCGCTCTCTCTCTCTAAAAAATAAATGTAAAGTGGGAGTGTATCACTTGAAAATTTACTAGAGCTTCTTAACTCACTAAATTTGAAATTATATGGCAACTTTAGGTCCATTTTTCTTAACTTTGTTACCTTTAAATTTCTTTACCTTTGCAACCATGTAAATATTCGTGTTACTTTTTAAAATGAAGCTCATTGTGTAAGATCTAGAGGCCCCAAAAGAAGTCAAAGCAGTTCTTGTAACGACTTTTCATTTATCTTTATTTACACATAATCGTGAAGAACTCACGAGTAGGAAATCTCACCCTGTGCTCAAGCCGGCAAGTTAGCCTTGATGGGTGCTGCCGCAGGACATGATGCTCCTGGGTCAGAGATACAGGACTTCATTACGCAGGTGCGGCACTGTCAGCCTTCGCGCCAAGTCCCCACGCACCAGGGCTGTGTTGGGAAGGGAATGTCGGGGCAGAGGAGAAAGCAGGAGATGAGTTGGGTGGCAGTTAAGTAACGTGGACAAGATGCACTAGTAGCGTGGAGCAGTGTGGCGGTAACAGGTGCTCGGACTCTGCATACATTTTGAAAGTAGCTGAGACACGACCCTGGATGGGTGTGTGAGGAGAGCCCCGGGTGGTTGTGGACGTTTTCATCTGAGCGGCGGAAGAATGGAGTCACCGCAGACCAGAGAGGGAAAGGCTGCAAGCAGAGCAGATCTGGGGCTGGGACCGGAAAGAGCCAGAGTGTATTTTGGAACATGTTACCTTGGATATCCCTGAGTCAGTGAATGGCAATGTCGAGGAGGGAGCTGCCTGAAACCAGGCTGAATAAAGATGCAGATTGGGGAGTGGAGGACACAGCGGTGGTGTTTCGGGCGTGAGGCTGAGCGACGTCACTGTGGGGCGTGAGTGAAGAGATTGGAGGCACAGTGGTCTGAGTAGGACTGATGAGAGCATCTCAGGTCGGGACTGAGGACGGGGGCTGGCTTGGCAGTGGGGACGTCATGGGTGGCGGTGACCGGAGCAGCTTCCGTGTGACGTGCTAGAGGTCTCTGGTGTGGCTAGAAGGGAAGATGGGAGAAAGGGAATAGTAGGCCTCGTGTGCCTGTTTTCCTCGTGCGCCTGTTTTGTGGCGAAGGGGATTAAAGAGATGGGACCACAGCTGGCGGAGAAAGGAGGGTCAGGACAAGTTTGTTTGCACAGGCATATGGGAAATGTCGTTTTAGGAGCGATCCGGTAGAGCGGGGACATGGTTGGGAGGTGAGCGAGGTCTGGTACACGGCGGGGGGGGCGGGCTTAGAGAGGTGTGTGGGTCGGTAAAGTAACAGGATGGTTCTGTCCGATTTTCTCCTCACGTCCTCAGTCTTCTCAGTGAAGCAGGAAGCTGGGCCATCGGCTGAGACTAAAGATGGAGGAGTAAGCGTTAAAGGTGTGAGGAAAGATGTGGGTTGGTCGGTGGGGGGCCGAGTAGAAATGTGGTGGGATTTCCAGGCGGCATTAAGGCGCCACCTGGGGGGTTCACGGTCAGGACTGTGCAGTGGGGCCAGGCAGAGTGGCTTCGTGTTTCTCAGGCCACATTTCCCTGTCAGGCGTGGTGTGGGCGGAGCTGCATGTCGCCAGTGCCGCCTCTGGCCAGGAGAGCGTTTCAGAGTGAGCGTGGGGAAGGGAGTTGAGGGTATGTGCCGCGAGGGACTGTGATTTAGCGGGGAATGTAAACCGAGCAAGGAGTCAAGAGGGCCATTGAAACGCTGGTGGGTTTATTGCTCATTCAGAGTTCGCAGTCTATACTAAGTCTGTGTTAATTAACTCTGCAAAACTTAGATTGAGTATTTCAGGCCAGACCCTGTATGCACTCATCACAATTAAATGTCAGATTGGTAGAAACTTGTTTTCGGTGGGGTGAGGAGAAAGAGAAGGCTGCCTAGGTTCTAATGAAAGAAAAACAATATAATATTCTTACCTGTTGATTTATGTTTTTGTACAGTCATGGCCAAACTGAAAGCCAAGAAAAGGCCTTGCATTTTACTCACCATACCCTTTAAAAAAGTAAGAACGAACAAACTCACAGACCTTATTCTTTAAAAAAAATTTTTTTGTTGTTTTTTTATTTTTGAGAGAGACAAAGAGTGTGAGCAGGGGAGGGTCAGAGAGAGGGAGACACAGAATCCGAAGCAGGCTCCAGGCTCCGAGCTGTCGGCACAGAGCCCGACGCGGGGCTCGAACCCACGGACCGCGAGATCACAACCTGAGCCAAAGTCGGATGCCCAACGGACTGAGCCACCCAGGCGCCCCAAGACCTTATTCTTTTAAAAACTCAATATTCGTCATAGAATATTTTGAAAATAAAGTATTGAAAACAGTGTTTACAGAGCATTCTGTGGTCCAGATGGCACTTCTGCTGTATTTCTTTCTGGTCTGCTGTTCCCCCCTATTCTTTCTACATAATCGAGACCACACTGTACATATGATTTTGTTTCCTGTGTTTTTGCACTTAACAAACGAACAATATGAACTTCTCCCTCATGTTATTTATAACCCTGTATAAATTCAATGTTATTGGTTCCCTAAAGTTCCATTGTGTAGATGTGCTAGAATTTTGTTTACAGTTCTCACACTGTTGGAAATTAGAATGTTTCTGATTCTTAAAATTTATTTTTTATCATATATAATAATGCAGGAGATATTGTTATGCTTTGGTTTTATGTTATTTCTAGAAGAGTTATAAAAATGGCATTATGGTGTCAAAGAGGATGAATACTTTTTTTGAAGTTTATTCTGAGAGAGAGAGAGAGTGGGAGCGAGCAGGGGAGGGGGGGAGAGAGAGAGAGGAAGAGAGAGTCCCATGCAGGCTCCGCGCTGTCAGCACAGAGCCCAATGGCGGGTCTCGAACTCACGAAACTGAGAGATCATGACCTGAGCCAAAATCAAGAGTCGGACACTTAACTGACTGAGCCACCCAGGCACCCCCAAAGAAGATAAATATTTTTAAGAGTTGCATAAACCAAGTTTTTTTTTTTTTACAACTATATTAAGACATTTTCAAGTGATAAATATCACATTTAGAAAAACATTTGCCGATATGAGTTGTGAAAAGTCATTACTATTTTAATTTGCATTTCATTGATTCTTATCAGGGTCAGTATTTTTTTGTGCACATGTTGAGCCGGTTGGTTGTCCGTGTGGAAAAACGCAAATTAATCCTTTCTATAAATCAATACTAGATTAATCAAGGATGTACACGTGAAAAGCAAAACTTCAGTACTTTTATAAGAAATACAGAAAGAGTGTATGATTTCAGTACTGGAAGGATTTCTTAAGACAACAAAAGGGGCACATGATGAAAGAAGCCAGACCCAGGCAACTGAAGTAAAATGAGGCACTTCCTCATGGTGCCACAAAAAGAAGAAAGTCACGATACAAGTTACTGTGCAGCTGTAGGAAAAAGAAGGTAGACGGTTCATATGAACTGATGCGGACTGATTTCTAGGTGTCTGAAATGTACCTGCTGTGTCTTAAATCTTTTTGTTCTGTGTATTTAATCCCTCATTTAATCGTTTTCCTCACAGTAAAGAAAACAGAAAAATGTTTGAACGTCACACCATTTTGTATTCCCACCAGTGTGGTTCCAGTTTCTCTACATATTTGCTTACAATGTGTGTGGTATCACTGTGGCTTTAATTTACGTTTTCTTAATGACCAGTAACATTAAGCACCTCTTCATGTGCTTATTAGCCATTTGTATGTCTTTGATCTGATCCTGTCTTCTGTTCATTTAAATTTTTTTTTTTAAGGTTTATTCATTTTTGAGAGATGGAGAGTGACAGAGCACAAGTGGAGGAGGGACAGAGAGAGGGAGACACCGAATCCGAAGCAGGCTCCAGGCTCTGAGCTGTTGGGGCCCAAACTCACAGAGCTGAGAGCATGAGATCATGACCTGAGCCGAAGTCAGACGCTTCACTGACTGAGCCACCCAGGTGCCCCTCTTCCGTCCATTTAAAGCATCGGGTTATTTGTCTTATTCAGTTAAAGAGTTCTTTATCTGGGTGCACGTGCTTTATCAGATATATGATACACAAATGTGTTTTCCTGGTCTGTGACTTGCTCTCTCTTGATGTGTTTTGGAGCGTAAAAGTTTGTAATTTGAACGAAGTCCTGAAGTTGAGTAGCTTTCATGAAGTAGGTTTCTCGGTTGCATGCTGTTCGACCAGCACGATGGAGAGAGGATTTATCAACCTTCTCGTTCTGTCATGCTGAGAGAATACTTGCTTGACTCCCGTTTCCAGATGAGGAAACTGAAGCGCCGATGTCCCGGTCATTAGGAAATGCTGGCTGTGATTTGAACTCAGACACTGTGGCCCTGCGATCCGTGCTCTGTGTCGATAGGCACCCATCCCTGGTGTTGTGCTAATACAGTCAGAAAAGGTGGACGTTTCTAGATGATGCACCCTGTGTCAGCGCTTGTCTGTTACTTGGCCCCTTCCCTGTGACTTTGGGCAAATTGTTAAACTTCGTAAGGGTTGGCTTGCCCTTCTATAAAATGGACGTGAAGATAGTACCTTGCAGATAGCACTCTTGTGAGGATTCACGAAGACTAATGTGCATCTTTAGGACGAAGTCACCTCCGTATGGGCGGCAGATGTGCTGGTATTGCTAACGGAAGTCCTTTGGGAGCAGAGGTGCGGAGAGTGGTGGCGGGACTGGCTCCTCTCCTTCCCGGTGTCCCCTGGACGCAGATGGACATAACTTCCGCTGCATTGCTTCCCTCAGTCTTCTGCAGATGTCTGTTTGCTTACCTTCTGGACTAGAATCCAAGGGTCCTGGAGGGGAAGGACTTCATCTTTCATCCCCGTGTTTTTACTAGGGCTGGAGGCTAATCTCCTTAGACTTTTCAAGCAGGTGCCGTGTTCTGTGAGTGTCAAGACAAGGATGTCACCTGGAGTGATCAATGAGGCAGAAGAGGGAGGCACAGAGATGGGCGTAAGTTAAGGGAACTTAGAGAAATCCTCGTGAACGATCAGAAGCTGAGAAGCACTTGCTGTATGGGGTGAACCCCAGGGGGGCACGGCTCTCAGGGGTCTGGGATTGGGGCTGGATGAGGTATCCATTCCTGGTATCTGTAGGGAGCAGAGCCACTGGAAGGGCCCCGTGGTGAATAGGGAAGCAAATAGTCTGAAATGTGAGAGTGAGGTACACGGAATGACACAGGGCGTGAAAGGGAGGAATTTGCATCATAAGATTAGCAGCTAGGGAGAATGGAGAAAGGTTTGGGAAGATTTAGGGAAAGATGGATAAGGAAAACTGTGAGACCTTTGACCCTGAGGGCATCAGAGTCCTGCTTTTCTTGCTAAGAGGTTACTGAAACACACAAGTACATATTCTTTTCCCTAGACAGACTATTGTCTGTTAATTTAAATTTTGTAAGAGAGAAAGGGAGAGAATTCTAAGGCTGCACCCTCAATGCAGAGCCCCATGTGGGGCTTGAACCCATGAACTGTGATATCATGACCTGAGCTAAAATCAAGAGCTGGCTACTTAACTGACTTAGCCACCCAGGTGCCCCCAATTTTTTTTTTTTTTTTTTTTTTTTTTTTTAGAGCAAGCAAATGGGGGAGAAGGGCAGAGGGGAAAGAGGGAGAGAGAACATCTTAAGCATGTTCCATGCTGAGCATGAGCCCAACGTGGGGCCGGATCCCACAATCCTGGGATCATAACCTGAGCCAAAATCAAGAGTCGGACACTCAGCCGAGCCCCCCAGGAGCCCCCAGGTGGCCTGTTTTCTCAGTGTGCAGCGTGGTGGTGGTGGTGGTGGTTTTGTAGCAAAGTGAAATGCGCTTACTGGGCTCAGAAAGATCTAATGCAGGGTTCCCCTACTGTCTGAAAGCAGAGCATTCCTGTGAAACCGTTTGTAAGCCAAAATGGTGCAAACTGAAGAAGCAGGTATCATTAATTTATATGGAAAATGTTTTGAGCATTTCCAGACCCCAAAAATAACCTTTTGCTTCTCTGTTACCTTAGAACACATCTTGCAGACAGATGCACAATATAAATCGAGATAAAGCACACGTGCTCGCACAGTTCACAGCTCTGGCAGCTGGATGCTGAGATGCTGAGTGTGTTTCCCGGGGTTCCCGGGGTTCCCGGGGAAGGATCTGGGTGGCTCCACTCCTACCACCTCTGTACCGGCCCGCTGCAGAACACACACCGAATGCTAGTTTTGCTTTTCGCCTTTTCCGCAAAAGCAGAAATCCTCTCTGGATTTCTTCCAGTCGGCAAAAGCAGGTACTGATGTAGGTCTTTTCGTGAAAGCAGCATGGCCCAAGGCACAGTTTGAAAGCGGACGATACCTGGGTAGAAAACGGCGGTCTCTTGGCCTTCCTGACCCTGTCCCTGGTCACTAGAGGTGTAATCATCGATATGTGGATGTTCTCTGAGAGATTCAGTCCATGTACGTAGGCATATAAACACGTACACACTGGGACATGCACGTTAGCGTTTCACTTTGCAGCTTGCCCTCCACCAGCCGTGTATCTCAGGCCTCTTTGTTTATCTGCATCATACTCCATCGTACTGGTGGGTTATAACTTACTAAACCAGTCCACTGATTTTTGATGTATATTATTCTTGTTACCTGATCTCTAGGCCAACTAACTCCGCATTTTTGCCAAAATAAATTATTCCGTAAATGTCTGCATAGTGATTAAATGGGCTCATTCTGTAGAATCCGTTCTGTGATCTTAGGCATGTCCTTTAATCTCTGCCTCAGCTTCCCCATCCATAGAGTGGGTTTATTACTGTTTTTACTACTACTCTTAGCTGCAAACACCTATGTGGCCTGATATGTGCTAGGTGCTGTTGTAAGGACACATTTAAACCTCACGGCATCTAACTTGAGTGGAAGACACTGTTATTTCTGAGATCACACACTGTTAAGCGGTGGAGCCAGGAAGTATGTGAGTCGCTCGTTCAGGTTCCACAGGAGGGCTTTCCACTCTGTGACACTGCTTCCTGCACGGTACTGGGATTACAGGGTTACAAGGGTTAAATGGGATGCACTATATTCTGAAGGCTTAAACCAAAGCCTGGCATGTATCAGGCCAACATGTGGTCTGTAGTTACCAGTACTGGGTACATGATCAAGTAATGCTAGCTTTTGAAAAGATTTAATGCTGTAGGGAACATCAGTTTCCATATGTCCTTGTTTTGACATCAGTGTATATTGAAGACGCAAATTCCTAATCACGTAATTACTTGGTTAAAGCATATGTGAATTTAAAATTTGATAAACATTTTCAAATAATTCTCCACAAATTGTGCCAATTTAAACTTCAACAATAAGTAAGTGCTCAGTTTTTCATACCCTTGCCAACATTGTTACTGATGTACCTTTTTTCAGACTCAGCGGTAAAAGATATTACCTCATTTTTTAAAAATTTCCTATTCAGTGGCTTTAAAAGAAAAATGTTTATTTACTTACTTTTGAGAGAGAGAGCATGAGTGGTTAAGGGGCAGAGAGGGAGAGAGAGAATACCAAGTAGGCTCCACACTGTTAGTGCAGAGCCCAATGCGGGGCTTGATCCCACGAACCGTGAGGTCATGACCAGAGCTGAAATCAAGAATTAAATGCTTAACTGACTGAGCCACGCAGGTGCCCATCTTTCAGTGGATTTTTAAAGTTGAGATTGAGTGTACCTACAGTTAAAGTCTGTGGAGTTTAACAAGTGTAGTCAGTTATGTAACCACAGCAATCGAGATACGGAATAGTTCCCAGGACCCCAGATTTCTTTAATTTCTTTGTTAGGAATGAAGGGAGGCTCCTCTAGGATGGTGATGGGTCACTTGAATTTGTTTTCTTTCCCTCTCCCTCCCCCTCTTCCCCCTCCCTCTCCCCTCTTCCCCCTCCCTCTCCCCTCCCTCTTCATAGCTTTTGTTTTCTTGCCATTCTTACTTTCTTCTGTTATTCTTTTTTTGTGAACTGTTCTTTTGTATATTATGCCCATTTGCTTATAGGATTATGTGCCTTTCTCATACTGATTTCTAAGAGCACAGTCTGAGTTACAGAAATTAGTTCTTTGTCATGTGTTTGCAGTTTTCCTCCAGTTTATCTTTTGGCTTTAATTATGCCATTCTTTCGGCTGTCCAGAAATTTATAAATTTTGCATTGTTAGATTGTCAATCTTTTCCTCTACGGTTTCAAGGTTTTATGTTGCGTGTAGAAAGGCTTTCTGCAGTGCTGAGATTTTCAAAAAGAGTTTTCTCCAACTTTTGTATTATTTTTATTTGTATATTTGATCCTTCTGCACAGTATTTTTGTATCAGAAAATAAATGCCTTGCTTTGTCCACCACTTCCAAATGGTTATCCAACCTGTTTGTCATCATTTCTTGGATAATCTGTCTTCCCCCAATAGTGTCACATGTTTTCTTGGCCACATGCTCTTTTCATCTGTGTCTTGGCCTATTTCTTGGCTTTCTAGTCTTTTTTTCCCTCCCAGTGGTAAGCTATCTCATTCTCCCTCAGTTGTTCCTTTAGATTTTTTTCTTAATCTTTTCATTGTTCATATGTCCAAGTTTATTTCAGTGTCATTTTGTCTGGTTTCTTGCAAAAATATCATTGATGTTTCTTGATCTTGAGTTAATGTTTTGACAGGATTTAATTGTTTTTACCTACGAACAAGGTGTGTCTATGTATTTGAGTCTCTTGTGATCCTCTGAGGAGTTTTAAAGTTTTTCATGTAGTTCTGGACATTGTTTAAAAATTAATTTAATCTTTTTTGAAACTATTATAAATAGAATCTAGTCTTTTATTATGTTGGCTTACTAGCTTTTTAAAAGTAAATATTTACTAGTGGTTTTTACATCGTAAATTGTGTAAGCAGTTGGTGGAGTGAGGTTTTTTTTTCCTCTTTGCTCTGCTCTTGGCTGTTCAGCCACATGTGTTGTATTCTAGGTGTTCAGTCATGCCATCTGTAAATAATGCCAACTTGTCTCCTCCTTTCCAATATTTATACTTCCTTCTTACCCTTATCTAATTAATTAGGTAATATGTTGGAAATAATGCTAAGTAACACTTGATAATTGGCATCCTTGTTGTTGGCTTTCAGTGTTTCTTTGTTACTCATGTGAATCTTAGTTTTGTTATATAGAGCGTGTTAAATGTCCATCTACTTCTGTTTGAAGGAGTGTTTTTGAGGGGGTTCGGGTTGATGTCATTTTTTTCTGATCCATTTTGTGATTTATAGCTGTGGTCATATGATTTTGCTCCTTTGCTCTATGGTAAATTATAAATTCGTAAGTTCTCAGCTGTGCTGGCAGTCCTGAGATGTGCCTTACCTAGTTGAATCCTTTCCCTCGACACCCCGTTTTTTGCTGATATTTGAGATTTGTTTTTCAGGGATGCCTGGGGGGCTCAGTTGGTTAAGCATGTGACTCTTGATCTCACCTCAGGTCATGATCTCACAGTTCGTGGGATCAAGCCCCAGGTTGGGCTCTGCACTGACAGTGCTGAGCCTGCTTGGGATTTTCTCTCCCCCTGTCTGCCTGCCCCCTCTATCCGAATAAATAAATTAAAAAAAAAAGTTTTATATATCAGCATTCATCAGTGAGATCAGTGGGTGTTTCTGGTTTTGTTTTTTGCTTTTTTTTTAATGTGTTATCTTTGTCCAGTGGTGATATTAATGTTCTTTGGCTTCAGAAATAAATTTGGGAGGTTTCTTTTTCTATGTCCTGACGTAGTTTAGTGAGTATTTAATGTCTCTATTGACTTGTGCCTTTTTCTCCCTGAAGAAAGAGAGGGCCTTAGTAGTTCTTTGAGAACTTTCTCAAGTTCTTTGACGGCTTTTAGCCTCTTTTGGATTCCTGTCTCTTCTAGTGCAAATTTTGGTAATATATATGTTTTGCCACAAAATTAGCCATTTTATCTGAGTTTCCAGTTTTTATTGAGTTTTCAAAGTACTCTTAACATATCTTGATTTCTCACAGATCTGTAGTTACTACTGTCTTCATTTTAATATTCATATAAATGTGGTTTTCCCTTTTCCTTGACTATGGCAGCCAGTTTTTCACCAACTTTTTGTTGTTTAAAAAAATTTTTTTTTCAACGTTTATTTATTTTTGGGACAGAGAGAGACAGAGCATGAACGGGGGAGGGGCAGAGAGAGAGGGAGACACAGAATCGGAAACAGGCTCCAGGCTCTGAGCCATCAGCCCAGAGCCCGACGCGGGGCTCGAACTCACGGACCGCGAGATCATGACCTGGCTGAAGTCGGACGCTTAACCGACTGCGCCACCCAGGCGCCCCCCTTTTTTTTTTTTTTTAATTTTTTTTTTAACTTTTTGTTGTTTAATCAAAGAATCAACTCTTGTTTACTACTACTTTTTATTTTCTATTTCATTAATTTGCGTTTTCTTTTTTTTTTTTTTTTTGTGGCTCAGACTGCTGGTTCCCTGAATTGAATGCATAGTTTGTTTCTTATGATTCCTTACTGTTTAGTTTTGTAAATGTTTAAAACTTCTTTGAAGTTTTCTGTGAGCACAGTTTTAGGGTCTTTCAGAATCGCATCGATTTCGATCTGTAGCATTTTCATTACGTTTATGAAGAGTATGCCATTTTTGTTCTCATTGAGATTTCTTCTTTGATTCAAGAGAATGTTGGGTAATTTTTATTTATTTTTTCTGCTTTCCTTTTCAGTTTTATTGTCTAGTGGTCACTTGATGAGGTATTTCTGATTTTTTAATTTGCCAACATTTTCAATGTGGCCCACTCTTGTTACACTTAGTAACGATTCCATAAGTTCTTGAAAAGGAGATATATTCTCACTCTTTAGAGTATAGAATCCCAATAGAAAAAGTAATTATGTAATTTAAATCTATATTCTTCATTTTTGTTTATTTTATTTTCTTGGGCTGAAAGATATCTTAATGCTGTTCCATTTTGTGTGTAAAGATTTTTGGCACTTTTATTTTCTTTGTGGATTATACCTTCTGTAATGTGCCCTGTTTTATTTTTGTATGACGATTTTTCTTGAACGTAACACTGTCTTATGTTATTATTGTTACCCTAGCTTGCTTATTGATAGCATTTTCCTTTTTCATTCTTTTCTGTTAGAATATTTTTCCTGAAGCAGTTAGGATTGCGTTTGTCAGTTCATTGGAAAACTTCACTGACGTATGGATCCATGTACTTTTAGACATTTTATTGTATTTTTAAAGTTTATTTTTTTGGGTGGGGGGGGAGCTCAAGTTGGGGAGGGACAGCGAGAGCATCCCAGGAGGCTGGGCACTGTCAGCACGGAGTCCGGTGTGGGGCTTCAGCTCACAAACCAGGAGCTCGTGACCTGAGCTGAAATCAGGTGTTGCTTAACTGAGTGGGCCACCCGGGTGCCCCTAAACATTTTATTTTGAATTCAGACAAGCAGATATACACTCTTTCATTAATGTCCATATGTGGGACCAGGGTTTTTTCTGTATCTATTGACTGAACTCTGTCAGCCTGAATTATGTAAAATCTGTCCTTAAATAATGCATTATATGTTAGTTTCCAATTTGGCACTTTGAAAGGTAGAATTAGAAGTTAATTACATTTGAAAAGCAATCTTTGTTCTGCTCAGGTCTGATCTCAGGGTCCTGAGATCCAGCCAGGTATTGGGCTCCTATGGCACAGAGCCTGTTTAGCATTCTCTCTTTCCCTCTGCCCGTCCCCCACTTGCGCTCCTCCTGGGGCTCACGAGGGCTTGCTCTCTCTCTCTCTCTCTCTCTCTCTGTCTCTCTCTCTCTCTCTCAAAAGAAAAAAAGAAAAGGAAAGCAATCTTTTTTTTTTTTTTTTTAATGTTTATTTATTTTTGAGAGAGGAGAGACAGAGCGTGAGCAGGGGAGGGGCAAAGAGAGGGAGACACAGAATCCGGAGCAGACTCCAGGCTCAGAGTTGTCAGCACAGAGCCTGATCCGGGGCTCGAACTCCCAAACTGTGAGATCATGACCTGAGCTGAAGTCAGATGCCTAACCGTCTAACCCACTGAGACACCCAGGCGCCCCAGGAAAGCAGTCTTTGTACAAATGCCTAGATTTGTTTAAAGTAATTTTTTCTAGGCTTTTGGAGTGGTTTCATTTACACTTAAGTCTGCAGAAGATTTTTTTTTAACCAGCTGCATTTATTTAGTGTTTACAAATCAATTGAGTGTTTTCGTAGGAAGAACTTTAAAACAGAATTCATTTACATGCTTAAAACATGCAGTGAATTTAAATTCAGAAAAATTAGGGTGCACATCAGCCATGTCCAGGTCCTATTTTAGGTACTGGGGATATAACTGTTGACAAAGACTGATCGCATTCCCGATCTCTAGAATGCGAGGAAATGTAATTCAGCTGATAGTATAGAATGATCACAGGAATGCTGAAGGAGAGGATAGTTTAATAGAGGTGGCTAATAGAGATTTTACCATATTTTGAAACTTTCTGAGATAGTCGGTTTTAATGTGTTTCTATATATGACTGGATTTTTAAAAATATTTCTTTTTTGCTTTATTTTATTTATTTTTTATTTTGAGAGAGAGAAATAATCTTAAGCAGGCTCCACGCTCAGCCGGAGCCTCACATGGGGTTTGATCTCATGAGCCTGGGATCCTGACCTGAGCTGAAATCAAGAGTTGGACACTCAACTGAATGAGCCACCCAGGTGCCCCTGGATTTTTAAAATCAGATCTGAAAATCTTTTTTCTAATAGTTGAGTTTATCCCACTCATACTTAATGGCATAACCAACACTAAGACCTAAATTCTATCATGTTTCATGTTATATTGGCCATTGCTCTTATTTTCTCTTTTATTATATAGTCTATTTTCCTTACTTTCTACTTCTATCTGGAAACTTTTTTATAAACTTAATGGCAAGTGGTGTAGATTCAGGAACAATGGAGAAGAATCCAAGGAACTACAGTGGAAAGTCATGAACCATGGCTTGCTAAGAAACTGGCAACCTTTAGGGCAGAGAGATATTTACAACAGTGAAACTCTTTATCTTGCTAATGTTTTGTGTGGATGCCTTGCTTCCATTAAAGTCTTTTTGTTCTTTTAAGCTGGTAGCTCCAAGTATGGTTTGTGGATCCCCTTTGATAATGATGCTAAAACATTATTTGCCTCTTTCACTGCATTGCCATTTTTACCAAGGGGGCAAAAAAAAATGGTGGGTAAAATTGAAGGTGCCTTTCCACGGGCAAGGAGTGGCACCAACTGTTGTGATGGAATTAAACTTCCATAGGAGTTTTTTTTTTTAAAGAAAGTAATGATTTTTAAAAATTTTTAAAGATTTTTACTTATTTTTTGAGAGAGAATATGCTAGCAGGGAGAGGGGCAGAAGGAGAGAGAGAGAGAGAGAATGAGAATGCGGGGTTTGATCTCAGAACCCTGGGATCATGATCCGAGCTGAAGTCAAGAAGTCAAGAGTTGGGTGCTCAACTACCTGAGCCACCGAGATGCCCCTTTCATAGCAGTTTTATATTCCTTACTTCTAGACATTTGTGGTAAAAAGAAAATTACAGTTACATTTAAGAATGTCACTGATGAAGCTGTAAAAATGACTGCATTTATTGAATCTTGACCCTGTGTACACATCTTTTCAGAATGCTTATGATGAGATGCAAACGTGTAGAACGTGTTCTCTTCCACATGCTGACCGAAGAAGGGAGCCTTGTGCTGTTGTTGTAGTTGCTGAGATAGCTCCTGTTTCGTGAAACACCACGTTTACCTGGCTGGCTCAGTCGGTGGTACGTTGGACTCTTGATCTCGGGGTCATGAGTTCAAGCCCCATATTGGGCGTAGAGCTTACTTTAAAAATAAAACAAACATTAATAAGAGAATAGTTGATGCCGAGATCCAGCCCCAGCAGGTCCAGGGGTTCCCGAAGGATGAGGGGCGTCGGCGAAAATAACAAATGGACACAGACAAGAGCAGTGGGTTCGACTGGCCGCTTTACTGTGGCAAACGTGGCGTTATATTTGTTAGCAGTTTCCTTGTAGCGTGCGTCATCTATGTTTCTCGGCATTACCTAATTCTAAAAACGTTCCTTTGTGTAATCACCCATTAAGGAACTTCATGGTTATTTCTTTGTAATGTTCCCTCCTGCCTTTTTGCTTATTGATTAACTTCTTCATACTACTTTCATTACGTATCTACGTTTATTTATAGTTTTGTAAAGCGTTTGCTTCGCTATTTTCATGAAAGGTCATCTAGCTCTCAACACCTCAAGTGGAACATTTACAGGGACCTGACTTCTTAATTGTTCCTTCGAACCATTTGCGGTACAAGGAACAAAAGTATTCGCTTTGGTCTGGGGTGCCGGGAGGGAGCCAAGAGGGCCCTGGGAACCCACGCCTTATGCGTTCCCAGAGAGACAGTGGGAACTAATGAACCATTCTGTACCTTGACCCACCAGGTCCAGTTATGCTCCGGAAGACCTCCTGGGGGCCAATTGGGCCTAGGGGTTTGAGTAACTTCTACCCATAGAGACATTGCTTTGTTGCCGGAGTGGGGCTTTTGAACCCACTTGCCCCCCTCCTTGGCTGGGAAACATGGGGCTATCCTTCCTTTAGGTAGGGGACGGGCAGGCGGGGGTAGCACCGGCTGGATATAAGGTTTCTTTTTTGTCCTGGGGGTCATCCCCAGAAAATATCCCCGAGTTTGCCCCCATGGCTTTCTTTTGAATCATCAGTGCCAGTTGGACCATGGGGATGGCCATGATGAGTAAGAGGAGGGATACCAGTAGCTTCCCGCTTGGAGGTTCGCTGTGCGTTGCCCTTCTGCCAACCACCTGGGCTGTGCCATCAGAAAGCCTGGATGGATCGGCTCCCGGCAAGTTGACAAACCATGGTTTTTCAGCTTGAGTTTTTAGTAGATATTTTCTCATAAATTCACTGACAGGATTGGTGTCAGTGATACGTCCAAGCTTTCAAGCGAACATAGACTTGTGGAGAACTTGGGTCTACCACTGTTAGCTTAACCTGCTTCCCAGTGCGGAGACTTTTCTGATGAGATCAGTGGTGATGTTAACAGGTGTGATTTTTTGATACTATATTATGAAATCTCTAATACCTGATGTTCTAAGATCGTACATACCTAGAGGATTGATTCAAAATGCAA
The DNA here is from genome assembly GCF_014898765.1 of Herpailurus yagouaroundi. NCBI lineage: Eukaryota > Metazoa > Chordata > Mammalia > Carnivora > Felidae > Herpailurus > Herpailurus yagouaroundi. Next base: position 7,896,257 of record NW_024412397.1, on the reverse strand, counting down.
GCTAGACCAATGGATTTGAATGTAATAGAGTAAAAAGTTATTGAAAGCGTTTCAGATTTCCCAGTGCAGCTAACTTTTTAGGGAACTATCACTTGTTGATTTTTGGTATAATATCACAGGAAAGCATATCCACAGTTCTATGAGAAGTTTATTAAAGGAAATATTTCTCCCTTTCCCAGATAGATATCTGTAGGCGGTTGGATTTTCTTCTTACACTTTAACTGAAACAACATAATGTAACAGATTGAAGGCAGATGGAAACGTGAGAGTCCTGCTGTCTTAAGTCAGACAGAAAAAAGATTTACAATAATGTGAAACAGCACCACTTCCCTCACTGAATTTTTATTGTTTGGGTAAATACATTTATTTCTTGGGAAAATGTTATTTACATTAACACGTGATGAGTATATTATCATTTAAAAACAAATATTTTAAAGTCTCAGTTTTAGTTTCTACTAGGGTAAATTTGAGTAGATAGAACCCACCTAGACAAAGCTTCTTGTCTGTGCTTTGGACGAGGATAAAGAGGTCCCCATCCTGGAGACTTGGGGGAACCCTGATTTAGCAGCAGGAGGACTGGCCTGGCGGCTTGTCGCAGGGGAAGAACGTGAGCTTCGCGGTGGCAGCCGGGTTCAGGCTGCACATCTGCTGTCTCCTCATGACAGATTATTTAACTTTGTTGGGCAGCTTTCAATCTCTGAGACCCAGTTTCCTCACTTGTTAAACTGACAATAACAAAACTATTTTATTCGTTGATGTTAAGTAGCTGTTCCATGTTGTATTTTAAATGTTTTCTTTCGGTGTTTTAATGGCCAGCACGACTAAGTCCAATCATTCCTTAAAAAAAGAGTCTGTGAAATTACTTGAAAACGTTACCTGCGGCCCATACAGATCAAGTATGCTCGTCTAAAACCTTTTCCCTTGAACTTTTTTATACACGTTTTCAAGTATATGTGTAAACTTCGAATTTTACAATTAAGAAAAGCAGTAAAACTAATTCAGAACATTTACTTAGGCATGATGAGACAGATGGTAATCCTATAAAAAGATGGCATATATTTTTGGAAGTGCAAACAGAAAAACAGATACTCTTAAAAATTCCAGAGTGATCTTTGCCTAGAAAATGAAGGGAAGAGAGAAAAGGCCATATGTTCTAATAGAACTTTTTATAGTTCTTAATGCATAGGATTTTTGTTTATTTAATGTTAGTGTTGAGTTACATATGGATTGGCAGTTGAAGGAAGAATGATTATCATGTAGATAATTCCCAAATACTTTTACTGTGGTTGTCAGTCTTTTGTTTCTACGAAATGGATGCAGTAGTGGGAAGTAGAAACCATTTGAACCCAAAATTTAGCGAGGTTATTTTATTAAATAAAAAAACTTGAGTTTATTTACTTATTTTGAGAGAGAGAGCAGGCAGGGGAGGGGCAGAGAGAGGGAGAGAGAGAGAGAATCCCAAGCAGGTTCCTCACCGTCAGCACAGAGCTGACATGGGGCTCGAATCCACAAACTTCAATATCGTGACCTGAGCTGAAACCCAGAGCTGGCCGCTTAACCGACCGAGCCAGCCAGGCGGCCCTCGTGAGGTTAACTGAGATGTGAATGTGAGTCACCCCAGAGTCAGTCACCAGGCCTGCTGCCGGGGCAGTCGTGGGCATCAGGTCGCCTGTCGTGTGGAGCAGTGTTCACGTTCGTTTCACTGCGGTGGGCGCTGAATGCAGTTGTATCAAGTACCTTCTTTGGACCAGGTACATGCTGCGAGCTGGGGTTGAGATGTTGGAAAAAATTGCCAGGGTCTTTGCTTTCACGTGGACTATGGATGGTCTGCTGGGCTGAGAGTCATTAATCAGGTGGTTATACAGACAGATCTAAGTGCACATCCTAGAAGAAGTGTGCAGGACTACGAGATCCTGGAATCCGGGGATCTCACCTACTCAGGAAGAGCAGGGTTCCCCGAGGAATTGGTGGATAACGTGAGGTGTGAAGGCATTAGTTGGAGAAGAGACTGAAACGAGCATTTCAGATTGAAGGGGCAGCACATTAAAAGTTCTGTGTAGAGTGAGGATGTGGTGAACATGAGCACTTTCGGTGTGACTGGAGCAAAATGACCAAGTAGAGAAAGGCCAGACTGTAGGGTTTTATTTACCACGATAAGGAGCTTTGTGACTTTATTCTGAAAAATGGCAAATTATGGCTTGAGGGTGGGAGTGTGGGAGGTGTAGGCGGGCAGGGCATCCGATCAGGTTTGCACGTTTAAAATGGTTTTACTCAGGGGCGCCTGGGTGGCCCAGTCAGTTAAGCATCCGACTTCGGCTCAGGTCATGATCTCGCGGTCTGTGAGTTTGAGCCCCGCGTTGGGCTCTGTGCTGACAGCTCAGAGCCTGGAGCCTGTTTCAGATTCTGTGTTTCCCTCTCTCTGACCCTCCCCTGTTCATGCTGTCTCTCCCTGTCTCAAAAATAAATAAATGTTAAAAAAAAATAAAAAATAAAATAAAATGGTTTTACTCACAATGACTGAGCACCTCCTAGGCCCTTGGAATGGTCCTAGACTCTTAGGAGACATCAGTGAATACAGTGGAGTTAAAATCCCTGCTTTTGTGAAGCTTATGTTCTTTTTTAACGTCTGGAGGGGCAGAAAGGCAACGGAAGAAATGAGAAAGTTTTATTGTATGCTACAAAACACTAACTCGATTCAAGAGGGTAAGAGGGTCTGTATTGCAGCTGACGTGCTGGGTCAGGGCAGGTGACCTTGAGAAGGTGGCAGTTGAGCAAAGACTGGACGGAATTGCGGGCTCAGCCGTGTGGATCTGCAGCGGCACTGGTGCCCCAAACGGTAGCGTGTTTGTGGCATTCTCAGAGCATTGAGTGGAGGAGTGGAGAGGGCAGGTCGTGCAAAGACCGGAGAGTCCTGTCAGCTCGGGCCCTACCGCTGTAGAGACTTGTGTTTTTCACTGAGTGGGGTGGGCAGCATTTCAGGGTTTTACTGTTCCCACGGTTTGTCGATTGGATGCGAGAAAGAGCAGAGTGTATGCGGACAGCAGATTGGGCTGTGTCGCCTCCATAGGGGCTGCCCCGGCCCTGCCCCCGTGCTCTCCACATCATGCTCTGGGGTTTTCTTCATCGTCATACCTGCTTTTCAGAACTTACCCAGTTAAGGATCTCTAAAACTCAGGCTTATGGTGTGTAGCATGGCCTCCAGATGTTTTCCACCCGACCCCAAGATGAATCTGGGTTATTTCTACTGTGTTATCCGAGGCCACACAGCTACACACACGTACACATACACGCGTACGCACGTTTCTCATGTAATGACTCGTGTGTTCGTAACTGGCGAACCCAGAAGCGTTTGCAACTATAACTGTTTCCTATCAGAGGTCATGTTTCAGTCAATTAACAATTTTTAATTGAAGTCAAATGTTCATGTCACTAAAACTGTATCACAAACTGGGACATTATAAAGAATGACTTGTAAATGGAAATTAGGTATTAATAAAACCTTCGCAAGAAGTTGATTCATTTTTTACTCTCTCCAGTGCTCATATGTTGACCCTGAAACTTGCTCAACCCAGCCATTGTTAAAAAGTCTAAGAGGATTGTGGTCTACTAGGGACACTTGGACAGTCCTCTCCAACAGCTGCACGTAGTTCCAAGTGATTGTTTTAATAGCTTACATTTTATGAAGAAAGTGCTCATCTGTTCTTTGGAGAAGGTACTTGGAGACCCCGGGGTTTTTGTTTTTTGATCTGCTTTTTGTCTTCAAAGGTACAGTCCTGGTGGGTTTGTATGTGTATGTTGGGGAGGATGATCTGTGGGCTCAAAACTGAGAAGTGCATAGTTAAACTAGAGCTTGTGCTTTTAAAAGCTTTTCATTCTTCTGAGCGCGCTTAGAATCCGACCCAGACACCTCGGTGCGCCATCTCATGCCCCCACCCCTCCTTCACACCATATGGTGTCGGGCACGGTGGGCTCCCCAGTGTTTCCGTGTTTCTGCAGTTTCCCACCGCAGGGCCCTTGAACTTGCCCTTCCTTCAGTCCAGAGAGTTGTTCTTTCCACCTCAGCCTTCCTTTGCATGACTGGCCTCTTATCATTCCAGCCTTGGCCCAAATATTGGCTTGTCAGGGAGGCTTTTTGGAGGGGTCGTAGGTGTTGGTGGATTCTAGAGTGGGAACCAGTATTCTCTGATTGCTTCCTTTCCCACCATGGTATCTGTCACAGTGACGATTATCCTGTGCTCCTTGGTTCACTCGTTTACAGCCTCTCCCAAAATAGTGACCATGATGATGGCAGGGCCACCCAGCTGTATCACTACCAGGGTGTGGTGTTCTTTCCACTTACAAGGTTTTCTCTGAAGACAGACCTTTTTGTGGGTTAAGACTCCTTTCAGGATCTGATGATAGTGATGAAAAGAACATGGACAGAGTATTTGGTCTGTGAGGTCAGGGGCTTGAAAGAGCCAGTAAGACCTGCTTGTGGATTTTACTTCCAGATGTGCTGGCAGTCGGCATGCAGCCAGGAGGCAAAGTTAGGAATCCCCAAATACCCTTCCCTGTTTCTTTGTTTGCAGCCTGGTCTGACTTCCATAACCTCTTAATGGTTGGTCGTGTTCAAAGTTTACTTCTCAAGAATACTATATTAGATTGTCCCTGTCCAGCCCTTTCCCGTCATTTCTTTGATCTGTCTTGGAGCCCACAGATGTCTTCTCTTAGTTTTGTATCAGCATAACTTCTTTTTTTTTTTTTTTTTAATTTTTTAATGTTTATTTATTTTTGAGAGAGAGACAAAATGCAAGCAGGGGAGAGGCAGAAAGAAGGAGACCCAGAATCTCAAGCGGACTCCAGGCTCTGAGCTGTCAGCACAGGGTGCGACATGGGGCTCGAATTCACCAACTGCGAGATCATAACCTGAGCTGAAGTCTGACTCCCAACCGACTGAGCCACCCAAGTGCCCCAAACAGCATAACTTCTCTTGGATCTAGTAGAGTACTTTTTTTTTTTTTTTTTTAATTTCAGGGAACGTGCACATGCGCTTTCATGGGGCAAGAGACAGGGGGAGGGAGAATCTTAAGCAGGCTCCATGCTCAGCGTGTAGGCAGACACAGGGCTCAATCCCAGAACCCTGGGATCATGACCTGAGCCTAAGTCAGGATTTAGGATGTTCTACCGACTGAGCCACCCAGGCGCCCCAGATGCAGTAGAGTAGCTTACACATGGAGTGTGGAAAGGCCCATACAGAGCTTTATGAAAAATAGCTTACAACAGGAAGGACAGTCCGTAGTACCTGCTGTAAGATTCAGATGCTTAGTACAACTTTGATTTCCCGATGATACCATAATCCGTATGTAGATAATGCCATGGATTCTGTACTTTTCACTTATCTTCAACTTTTCAAGATCAAAAAAACTTTATTTTTAAAATACTTGTATAACTAGGGGTGCCTGGGTGGCTCAGTCAGTTGAGGGTCTGACTTCAGCTCAGGTCATGATCTCACGGTTCATGAGTTCAAGCCCCACATTGGGCTCTGTGCTGACAGGTCAGAGCCTAGATCCTGCTTTAGATTCTCTCTCTCTCTCTCTCTCTCTCTCTCTCTCTGTCCCTCCCCTGCTTGTGCTCTGTCTCTCTCTCAAAGAATAAATGAACATTAAAAAAAATTAAAAAAAAGAATATGTGGAACTGAGTAATGGGGGGGAGTATTTACTATATTTACTTCTTTCTCTTTACTGGTATTGATTTGGTAGAATTCCAATAGCCTTTGCATATCTGAATGCATACCATGTGAAAGTATAGGAATAGATTCTGTATGGTAGAGCTTGTTGACTCACAGGCAGGTGTTTGTCCCTGTGGCCTTTTTAGATGGAATTGCCAGTCCTGGGTCACTTGTAATAAGGGCTTCTTATAGATGTTAGATTGCTCCATTTTGTTAAGAGATTTAGCCAGTTTTGCATGGTGTAGTTTTCCTGTCCCATCATTCCTATCATTTACTTGATAGTGAAGGAATATTTATTTGGTATCAAAGAATTTAAGCAGTATATATTAAATATGTAATGGTACCTCCTAGTTAGGAATAAAAAAATGAGTAAGACATTTCTCATTTCTTTCTGTAATCCTCTCTCTTCAAGGATTACAGTCTGGGGAGATACGATGTGAACAGAACACAAGCAATTCTAGGGCGCTGTGTGACGTACTATTAAGTAAGTGCATACGGAGTATTTGGAGTTCAGAGAAGGGGGAGAGAACTCTCCTCCAGCTGGGTGATCAGAGTAGATTTCAGGAAGAGGTATATTCTTCTAAGGAATTCTCTGAAAGGTGGATGACAGAAAAGAGCATTTAGCAGGAGGAGGGAGTAACCATAAACAGGCACAGAAGCAGGAAAACAAAAGCCTTCATAATTAAGATTGAAACTGAACTAACAGTTTACACCATTCCTAGAAAGTTGTTCCTGACCCTCTGTGGTCAGGTTGATTTACCTGCTTGGGTTTGAGAGACGGGGTGACATTCCAGACAGATCATTAGAAGTCATTCTGGTTGTTAATCCATTGATGTAGATCATCAAGAATTTGCTGATTGTCAATAATCACTGCAAACATCACTCTTACTGGGGCTGAACAGGTTTGTTTTGTCTTGTATTTGCATCCTTTAGTTTTATGTTTTATAGCTATTGGTAATTAAGCTTTCTTAATCTCTGTGTGAATTGATGCCCAGTCCTTTGTATGAACAAAATTGGATTCGTCGCTAATGAGCCAGAAAATTATCACTAACACAGGCGGCTTTATTAGTCTTCAGGTCACCATTTCAGCCTGTTAAGACAAATAAATGCAATTTCAAATATTATGAAGAATTGTACTTAAAAGTTCTCTCTGATTAAGAGAAGTTAATGGGACTTTTGGTATACTTGGGTTGTCCTGTTTTCCTTAGCTTCACAAAAAATTTGACAGTTCTCCATCCCTTTGTGGTATCTTTTGAAGTTTTATTCTTTTCGTGCCTTGCTTACGAAATTTTATTCCTATCTCAAAGGCTTAAAGATATTTTATATTTTATTCTAACTAAACAGATTTTCACTATTAGATTTTTAATTTACTTGCAGTTTATTTTCAGTGGTGGTGTGAGATATGGAATCCAGTTTTCTCATTTTTCCGGATGCATAGCCAGTTATCTTAGCACCGTGGACTAAATTGTGACCTTTGCCATTGGTTTGCCTTCTCTCGTGCATCAAGTTTCCATATATGCACGGGCCTGCTTCTGTGTGTGACAGTTTTTCTGTTTGCAAAGATTTCTGCAAATATTTCCATGGTACACACGTATATAATATGACAGAATTATTTTATGTTATTCTGGAATAGTATTTAGTTGCAACAGAATTTAAAACTGATTCTCAGGCATTTTTAAAACTTCATACTCTGATGAAGGAGTGTGAACATGCAATGTACAGATTTTCATGAAGACACTTTTTTTGGCCTTCCTAAAATATTTCTGTAGAAAGGCTAGTTGATGTGAAGTTAGTATGTAAATGCTAAGCGTGTTAAGTTATATTAAGTCACTGGTTGTCAACTTTGGGAGTAGCCACGTAGTCTGTTGAGCTGTGGGGTTCTGTGGTCAAGGTGTGGGGTTCCGTGGTCAGGGTCCAGGACTTGGTCATCCATGAGGCCCATGATTTGGGCTCACGTCATACAAACACGTTACACTGATTTTTGCCAAAAGCCATCTGGTTCACTTTTATTTACTATTTATTTATTTCTGTGGTGAGTAGGATATTGTCTCCTTTCTGTTGATCTTTTTTTATACTTGGTGACGTTTTAAAATTTCAACATAATTGTACACATATTTTTATTCCCAAGTGAACAGCTTATTTTACTTCGCTTGCATTTCACGTTGGCCTCTTTCTAATGGCAGGTTGTAATTCATCCTAGTCATCTATCACCAAAATATCTAAATTCCACTACATGGCGGTTTTACCTTTTCAAATGTACCTGTCACAGTCAAGGGTGTGGACTGTTACTCTTGTCAAGAGAGATTAGATATTGGAATCTGTCTTTGGCTACAAAACCTATACTTCGTCTACTTCGTCAACTCCAAAGGAGTGACTTACCAGCTAAAGAATAGTGTCCTTATATTCTCTACTTCACATTTATGAAATGGCCATGTTTTTGTCAAACAAATTAAAAATGTGAATAACTTATGTATTACATGTTAATAACTTAGATATTAGGTAGAAAGTAATGGTACTTGGATAACGAGTTCATCTAATCCACAGCTTGATATGATGTTTAAAAGTAACTGGTGCTCCAAGTACTTACATGCATTTTATTTCCTACAACTTGCTCAAAAACATAGTACATGACAGTACGACTTTTTAAAATTGCTTTTTCCTTTATGGAGATGATATTGCTGATCCCCTGATAGGTTGTCTGATCTGAGTGGTTTTTATTAAAAATAATTTCCTGCCGATTCTGTGTACACAGTAACCAAATCCTATCTGTCCATGAAGTAAACATTTAAAGATACCTCTCCCCTCCGTTCCCACCATAGTATCGTCAGTATGTTACTAATAGATTTGTATTATAATTTATCCATTCATAGATGTCTCTCTGCCACCGGGTTATGAGGCCAGAACTGATTTATTAATCTGCATATGACCATACAGTGCTGGGTTTGTAACAGGGGCTTAGTAACTGCACAGTGAAGTCATGAATGTCGTCAAGCTTGGAGCCTGTAGTCCTTTGCCAGGAAACTAGTGGTTGGGGAGTTGGAATCTTGCTGTTAGTTTTATCAGCATTTTGCTCAAGTCAAGCTAATCATCTTGTGATGGCATTATACTTTGATGCTTGCAGAAACTGCAGAGCACAGACATAGAGGAAATAAACATAAAGCATTGTGCGTAGTTTCAACAGAATGTCTTTGCAAAGCAGTTATTACTGTTAATATTACTTCTGGGGCAAACTTTTCCCTATAAAACGACAGTCAGAAAGCCTTCGCAGAATTGAAATCCTATCTTTTCAGTGATGGAATGAGGTACAAGATAGTTTAGAAAATATATTCCTGGATACAGAGGTATAAAAACTTGCCAGGCGAAATTACCAAAAAAAAAAAAAAAAAAAAAAAGGAAGAAATCCTAACTCGGGAAATGTGCTTCCTAATCTTCAGAATAGATCCACACCTACACATATCTAGGTTTTCACGGGTCGTCCCTGGCTGCCAGCGTTGGGTGTCTCCTCTGTGCGAGGCGCTGGGAACATGAATGGGAACGGGCCTTAGTCTAAGGAAACGCAAAGGTGTGTTCTAAAGGGGCATTTCTAGACTTTTTCCAGATTATCACAGATCATGGGATTCTTTTACGTAATTTTACAGATGCCTCCGTATTTGAAAGCGTGTGTAGATTGTTGAGGAGTCAGGCCGACTCGTTCTCCTGCTGGTGGGACTGGGCGTCTCCACCGAGAGCGCGTGCTGTCGCCGTGTCGCGGCCTGGGGTGCAGGCAGGGGAGTGCGGATCCGTGCGGTGCGCGTGGGGCGGAGGCTGAGAGTGGGTGTCGCGGGGGCGGTGTCGGCGAAGGCCGGAGCGTGGACTCCTGTCCGGAAGCCGGGTGCGGAAGGAGAAGAGGAAAGTTAGGCTTTGCCCTCGCAGCATCCTGACAGGCTTGGCAGGGGCCGTGAGCAGGGGACTCACGTGTCCTCCTGTGGAGGCGAGAGGATTGAAACAGTAAAGTAAAACTTCTGTGGAAAGACTTTTTTTTTAAATGTGACTTTTTTTTAATTTTATTTTTTATTTTTTAGAAAATGGCTCCAAAGGGTATATGAAGCTGGAAAAGTACATAGATGCAGCATTGCAGCCTCTCCAGATGTTTGAGGATAATATTCCGGAGAGAAATTGATCCCCTCGGATTAGGTAACTAGTCATAATGAAGAAAATTAGTCTTAAAACCTTCCGAAAATCTTTCAACTTGAATAAAAGTAAAGAAGAAACGGATTTCATGGTAGTGCAGCAACCGTCACTGGCCAGTGATTTCGGAAAAGATGACTCCTTGTTTGGTAGCTGCTACGGTAAAGACATGGCCAGCTGCGACCTCCACAGCGAAGATGAAAAGGGTGGGAAGAGTCGATCGAAGAGCGAAAGCCTGATGGGTACGTTAAAACGACGCCTGTCTGCGAAACAGAAGCAGAAAGGCAAGGGCAGTGCGCCCTCCGGGAGCTCGGCTGACGAGGACACCTTCTCCTCCTCCTCGGCACCCCTGGTCTTCAAAGACGTGAGAGCCCAGAGGCCCATCAGGTCCACTTCGCTCCGCAACCATCACTACAGCCCTACGCCGTGGCCTCTGCGACCCACGAACTCGGAGGAGACGTGCATCAAGATGGAGGTGAGGGTCAAAGCCTTGGTTCACTCTTCCAGCCCGAGCCCAGCCCTGAACGGGGTTCGGAAGGATTTTCACGACCTCCAGTCTGAGACTGCGTGCCAGGAGCAGAGTAGTTCACTCAAGAGTTCAGAGTCTCACAATGGAGACTTGCATCTTCACCTTGATGAACATGTGCCTGTAGTTATCGGACTTATGCCTCAGGACTACATTCAGTATACTGTGCCTTTAGACGAAGGGATGTACCCTCTGGAAGGGTCGCGTAGCTATTGTCTGGACAGCTCTTCTCCCATGGAAGTCTCTGCGGTCCCTCCACAAGTGGGAGGGAGCTCCTTCGCCGAAGACGAGAATCAGGTAGACCAGGACCTAGTGGTGGCCCCAGAGATCTTTGTGGATCAGGCGGTGAACGGCTTGTTGATTGGCACCACGGGAGTCATGTTGCAGAGCCCGAGAGCGAGTCACGACGATGCCCCCCCACTCTCACCGTTGCTACCTCCAATGCAGACCAATCAGATCCAAAGGAACTTCGGTGGGCTCACCGGCACAGATGCCCACGTGGCAGAAAGTATGCGCTGTCATTTGAATTTTGATCCTAACTCTGCCCCTGGGGTTGCAAGAGTTTACGACTCGGTGCAGAGTAGTGGTCCCATGGTTGTGACGAGCCTTACAGAGGAGCTGAAAAAACTGGCGAAACAAGGATGGTACTGGGGACCAATCACACGCTGGGAGGCAGAAGGGAAGCTAGCAAATGTGCCAGATGGTTCTTTTCTCGTTCGGGATAGTTCTGATGACCGTTACCTTTTAAGCTTGAGCTTTCGCTCCCATGGCAAAACACTTCACACGAGAATTGAACACTCAAACGGTAGATTTAGCTTTTATGAACAACCGGATGTGGAAGGACATACGTCTATAGTTGATCTGATCGAGCATTCAATCAGGGACTCTGAAAATGGAGCTTTTTGTTATTCAAGGTCTCGGTTGCCTGGATCTGCAACTTACCCGGTCAGACTGACCAATCCAGTGTCACGGTTCATGCAGGTGCGTTCTTTGCAGTACCTGTGTCGTTTTGTTATACGTCAGTATACCAGAATAGACTTAATTCAGAAACTGCCTTTGCCAAACAAAATGAAGGATTACTTACAGGAGAAGCACTACTGAAAGATTATGAGAACCCCCGCATCTTGCACTTTGGGAATAAGAAAAAGAGATTGAAATACAGTTTACAAACTTTCATTGCTATCGAAATCTTTTGCTGCCATACTATTTCAGTTTTATGTGTAAAAGTAATCAATTTGTTTAGTTAGGGGTGGGGAAGTGTCAGCAAGGTGTCTTGGGTTTATTTTGGTTCTTTATAAAGGGAAGTCTCGAGGTTTTGGAAGTGTGAATTATCTTTCATCAATGTGCAGAATAATCACAATGTGAATTATCAGATTCTCCTTAACCACCCCCCCCAAGTCCTTTGCTGCTATCCACTGTGATTTTTATGCATTAAAAGCACATTTCATGTGTATTCAACCCTAAGTAAAGTTGAATGAAACTTACAGAATGAGTATTGTTATGTCTCTTTAAATGGCCCATTTTCAAAGATAGTGGTGAATAAACATACCCATGTGATAAAACACAGAATTTACACGTACACTGAAAATGATTTTTAATCTCCTACTTTAGAAAGATTTATTTAGAATTATGATTTGACATAATCTTGGGTATTAGAATGTAGACCCGCAGCATATCTTTTACAACACTTACTCTGAATTGTTTCTGAGGTTGTGCTGTGTTTTGGTTGTGGAAAGTGGAATTTTTCTGTTGCCTTCATTTTCATCTTGTGGTTTGTCTACTTTAATAAATGGCCTTACATTAAAAAATCATCAAGAAGTATATAACATCAACGTAAGAAAGCGTTGCCTTTTCTGTCATTAAGCTCTGGTACAAATTGGCATAACGTAAAAAGATCTGTGGGACTAGAACTATTACTGAAGAAATTACTAGATGATCATAGTTTCCTGTGATGATAATTTTTTTGTGTGTTAATTATACTTTCCTTTGGTAAAGTGTTTTTTCTGTGATTTCTTTCGCTTAGCCAACATTTTCTTTGGGTGAACTTGACGTAGAACCGATTTTCATAAAAAGAGTGGGTTCTCTTGCAACATTTAAGTTTATATAAAGTTTTAAATTGATTTGAATAGAAAACATTGTTTTAGAGTTGGATTTTTATTCTTTTATGTAGTCACTATTAAGATATGCTAGGTTTGACCCTTCTTCCTTCTCCCCACCAAAAACCAAAAAAACCCGATGACTTTAGTTGAAAAACTGTGGAAACTGTGGAGCATCATGTAAGAATATTAAAACCATATCAGGTATATGGAAGTCTTGTCACCTGCCATATACCGCTGTTTAAAACTAATTTATTGTTTTTTGGTTTTTTGTTGTTTTAAATCTAGCTGAGTCTTAAGTAAATTGGCAGGCATCGTTAGTTATTTTATCTCTAATTTAGTCGCTTGGATTGTGGGGCGGGGGGGGTTGTCCCCAGTACTTTTGTTATTTTTGAAATTCAGTGTTTATTCGCTGCACTATTCTTTAGTGAGTATTTTGGAAGTACCCCATGTAGAAAATGTTTCCATCTCAGATGAAACATACCATTTAAGACATTTCTTCCTTTGTCCCTCAGTTTTCCTGTCTCTTACCCGTCAATTAAAAACAAGACTAAAGGTCTTAGGTCAACCCTAATGGCTTTGTCATTCAGTATCCCTGTTTTTTTGTTTGTTTTTGTTTTTTTTTTCCTCTCTGCTTTTTAGGGTCAGAACTGAGAAATACCAAGAAAAGGCACAATGATATCGTGTTATGGTATTTTGCCATAAAGGGGAAAAGGTACTTAATTTTGGTGGAATGTTGATTGTACCTTGTCATAAAGGCTCCTCTTTAATTTTCTGATGTTTTCACCTAATAAGATGGAGTATACTGTAATAATATAATTTAAGTGTTCACTATAAGCTATTTGGATTAAGAACTATTACAGAGTTGTAAACTTATCAAATTAATGCAAGACATTTAAACTATTTTTTTGCAAAACTATTTATTTTTAAACAATTTAAAATATATCTAGGGTGAGTTAAAAGTCCCTGTGCATCTATATTAGATGGCAGGTATTGTCACAGAGTCACTGTGTATTAATAATAAATGTTGAAATGGCTTCTCCATGTTTCTAGAAGCATTTACATGTACTCTTTGTGAGACCATGGTGCACAGAGGTCTTTGGACTGCCCTGAACCCCGTCTTCTTGTGTGGACATAGCCTGTTCCCCACGTGTTCCTCATGATACCATGTGTTCAAGATTTAGCTATTTAGTTTCAAGATTATTTTGATTTTCATCTAATGGTTTTTAAAATCATATTTTGTGTTTTATGGAGGGCAAGTCTAGATGCCGTTCTAATTCAGAAAGCCAGTTTTTTATGTGCTTTTTGTACATTCATAACATAAAATACTTTAAAATGCCCCATTCTAATCCAGTTTGAAATTGCTAGGGTCTGACAGTGTATCGAGAAAAATGAAAGTATTTGCCAAGAACTTATTTACAAACAAAGGAGTATTGCAGTATTTTCTGCTTTTGTGTAGAGAGAGCCATTTGGCATAGGCAGCACAAGATAATGTGAAAGATCGGCTTTATAGGATACTAAAATAGTCTGCTTAAAAATGGAAGGGAGAAAAGAGAGAAATCTCCATCCCGTAGTTTGGTCTAGAAACCATTTGCGTAAACTTCTGGATTACCCTGAGTGGCAGCTTAGATGACATGGACACAACCTGTAAGTGACATTTAAAGATATGAGCTCAAGGCAAGAAAGAGAAAACAGGAAAGCTGTATCCTTTTGCCATAGTAAATGAATCAGAGTTGTTTTCTTGAAGATTTCACCACAAAATACAATGGAGGCCAGAAGATAATTCTAGGCTTCCTAGGACACTTTTGTGCATTTTTATAAATAATAAGAAAGCATAGAAAGTACTTGAAAAATATCTCCCTCTTTCTCTTTCTAAGGAAATCTTCTCTTTCTACTTGGTGCAATAATCTGAAAATCTAGAAGGTCAAAAATATATCACAGGAAATGATCATAGAACTAAAAATAGTTTTTAAGGAAACGAGTTACAAGGGCAACCATCTTGCTGTTGAAGAAAATTGTGTGCCAGAAGGCTAAATCGTCGGCGTATTAGGAAATAAACACAAAGTATACCTTACAATTTCTGAGCCAGTATTACTGAAACAGGATAAAAAGTACAAAAATCTTAAATAGGTTCTATGCAGTGTCCCTGCTAGTGCTGGGTCTAAATATCTTAATGCTTTCAGAAACGCCAATTTTAATCCTGGACATTTCACATTATATACGAGAGATAATCTACATGAGTGATTCAAAATAGTATATATTAAATCTTAATGGCTGTTCATCGAATGCGAAGTCTTAATTTGAAAATGGAATCACACTACCAGCAAGACAGTTTTGTTGAAAACTCTAATAAGGAACAGTTGCCAGTTCCATAAATAACTTTAAAATTCCAAAATAAAGTATTGGTACGCTAGTAATCACAAATTTGATTTCTTTTAATACTTTTAAAAATCCTATTAGGAAGGGTTTTTTTAAATAAATGTTCTTTTTATTAATTAGTCATAACATCGTGAATGTGTAGTTGCTGTTTCTGAAAAGTGATCCAAACTCTACATCCAGAGATGATGAAAAATTCTTATAGAATTTTGTAATAAGTATACATGTTGGGTTTAAAGATATTTTATAGTCGTTGGGAGTGCCATGAAATTAATACTTGCAATCCAGATTGCTGTAGTTTACCCTTTTTCTGTATGTTTCAAATCAGGTGTGTACCATTTGTACTGAGAACACCACAGAATGAATTATCCAAAGTCCATTGATTTTAATATGTGTTTTGGTTTGTAAACAAATTATAGTAATTTCTTGCACATTTTTGGAAATTAATTGTATAAGGATTTATGTATCTGCTTCTAGATACAGTGTGTAAATAAAAATTTCATTCACAAGACCTGCCTTGTAGTTTATTTATATTTAATACCTGGATTACAGAATCTGATTTTAATTAAATCAGGTTAACTAGATAGTTTCTGGATGTCTCATAAACTTGCAGAGACTGGAGGGTAGGGACCAGCAAATTTAGTTTAAAAAAAAAAAAAGGCAGAAAAAAAACCAGGAAAAAGTGAAATAGTGTTGCTCACAGGAGAGAGGAAATGAATTTAGAATTAGCAAATATTGCTAACATCCTAAAGCCTTTAACATAAAGGCTGGAGTAACTGACAAACCATAACAAAACCTCTCCTAAACAGACTACTTAACATTAGCACAGTAATAAGACTTCACTAGAAGTTTGTACTGGATGATGAAATGTTTGGATCGTGACATTTTTTTAAATGTCCCTGTTGATAATATTTCATAAAAATAGAAGCAGGCTATCAAATTTTCTTTAATACTTTTAACTTTTTCCAGTTACTGGTTGTGAGAGTGTCTTAACCTTCTTAAAATTTTTTTTGACTCTTGTTTTCTTGTCTTTTACATGACTTGTCTTGCTAATGGATGTTTCACATCAGCTTCTCTGTTCCCACTCTCCCTACCCCAAAGCCTTCTCCCCAGAGTCCATGGCCCCCTGTAAGGCCAGGTCTGATGCTGGCAGAGAACCCAGTAGTGGTGGGGTCTGAAAGTATGTGTTTCTGAACACAGTGGACTTTGCTGGGGTTACACTTTTTGTCTTAAACTGCATATTCCCTACTTACTACCAGGCAACTTTGCCTGAGGAGTGAGAGGAGGGTCCTCTTGGCAAAGCCCTCCTATGGGTTGTACAAGCCAAAGAGGTTGGCCAGAGCAGGGGTTGTTTCCAGAGGGTTTACAAACAGGGCCAACTGCCTTATGTAGGAGTCACTTTGGACCATCAGATCCTGTGCTTGGCAACTGGCTTGCAAATAATGGTAAATCTTAAAAGGGAGACTTTTTGATCATGAGACATGGTTTTCCCCACACCAAGAAAGTTCTAGGAAGTGCAGATCTATATATGAGGCTGCCTTTTTCTGGTCTCTAACTTGGGTCTGTGAGTCTAACAGACACTTAGGACTCCATTACACCAGCCTAGGTCACAAGTGAATTTATAAAGTGTTCTCATTTTAGTAGAATCTTACTAAAGAGAACTTCTGTTGCTTTGTGTAAATAATCTGCTCTTTGGCCCTGCCTTGCCCCTAACAATTTTAAGAGCTGGCATCTCTGATTCCCTCCACTGAGAACTCGTTCTGAAGCCACCTGTTCACCTAATTCCTTTGCCACGGCGCATTTCTCTCTCCTCGCTGTAGTCCTTGGCATTCTTGTTTTCCGGTGGCTGGCAAGTGGTGAGCATCATTTGGCCCAGATAATTACCATCCCAGTAGTGATGTGGGGTGTAACAATTGCCTAGAAAACCGGTAGATGTGTATCTTTTAACACAGAAGACTACACTACATGGGTTCTTCTGGAATCAGCAGATGAAACTCGAGAGCTGCGTTTTATATCACCCGCCCCTTAAGAATCATAAGAAACATAAATTGTGCTGCCATATCTACTGCTAACACTTAGCATATATTTTACATCCTCAAAACAGCCCTATGCAAGGCAGGCACCTTAGCATCATAAAAAAAGACACAAAGGTGAACTACACAAGGTCACAAGATAGTGACAGAACCAGGTTACAAGTTCATGCAGTTTGGTTCCAAGATCCATGCTGTCATGCAATATGATACACTTCCTCTACTTGGGGTTTCCTATTATTTAGAATGTTTATTTCGGATTGTCATGGGAAAGAACTTCAGCACAAGCAAATGAGTTACCTACTGTGGTCTTCTTCAGACAACTACTCTGTAGCTTAAACAAGATGTTCTGTCTGGGCACTGGTGGGTAACCGTTTATGGGGCCTGACTCAGTGTATCTTATGGGCTTCATCTTTTAATCCTGAGGAAGGGAACATGGCTTTCCCTTGCATGGCCTTGGAAAAGTTCACTGGAAAGAAAACTGCCTAGGGACGCTTCTGTGGTTCAGTTGGTTGAGCGTCTGACTCTTGATTTTGGCTCAGGTCAGGATCCCAAGGTTGTGGGATTGAGCCCACGCTCAGTGTGGAGGCTGCTTGGGATTCTCTCTCTCTCTTTCTCTCTCTCCAGCTCTGCCCCTCTCCCCCACTGGCACACTCTCTCTCTCTCAACCCCCCCCCCCAAACCCTGCCTCATAAGCTAATATAGGAACACGATTTGGTGGAGTTGAATTGTAACTCTTGGGAAGCCTTCTCCACGTGTTTGGTACATAAGGAAAAATGTTCTCTCTGGGTTTTTGGTAATGTATTTGACCACACTGCCTGAGACGTTGTTGTGCCCTGTTGTACCAGGAGTCACAGTTTTATGCTTTATGGCACACAAAAGAATCTACCCTTTCCTTCTCATTTCCCACAGCCATGCCCAGCCAGTTCTCTTAAACTTCCTGTCATTTTGTAGTAAGCACATCCTGAACAAGAACTTCCTTCTGGAAGTAGTTCTAACTAGAACTCTGTGTTCTAGCTTCTCACCTGCACCTTAAGTGGGTAGAAAAAAATCACCAGCTCTGTTCATATGGTAATTGTTATGATGACTTCAAGGTAAATTCCCCTCCCCACTTCTGGGAAATAGCCACTTATATTATACCTAGCCCAGTATCATTAAAACAGCAATAATCGTGTTGTTACAAACTTTGAATAGTTTCCCTAAACCCTATCAGCACATATGACTAGCCTAGGAAGTTTAGAGAATTAAGACAATTAAGTGAAACTGAAAGTAGCTAAATCCCATTTAAAATGCATGTCAGTGTTTTCTGTGGTGTAAGTCTACAGGCAATGAATCCTCTCACCTTTTGTGTAACTGAAATGTGTTTATGTTGCCCTTTGTTTTTGAAAGACATTTTCACTGGATATAGAATTCTGGATTGACTTTTTCTTTTCCTCTGTGAGTACTTTTAAAATATCAGGGGCACCTAGATGGTTCAGTCGTTGAGCGTCCGACTTCGGCTCAGGTCATGATCTCACAGTTCGTGGGTTTGAGCCCTGTGTCGGGCTCTGTGCTGACAACTCAGAGCCTGGAGCCTGCTTCAGAATCTATGTCTCCTTCTCTCTCTACCCCTCCCCTGCTCGCTCCCTGCCTCTGTCTCTCTTTCAAAAACTAAAAAAAAAAAAAACGTTAATTTTTTTTTTTAATCATTCCATTGTCTCCAGGACCCTGTTATTGCTGATGAGAACTTAGCTGCCATTTGCATTGCTGTTTTTCTGCAAATTATGTGGAATTCTCTTACTCCCCCCACCACACAGCTTTTAAGATTTTCCCTTCTCTTTTTCTAACCCTTTCTTGTTCTCCTTTCCCTGCACTACTGATAATTTTTGATTGGATGATGAACATAGTGGATGAAACATTTTAGGAACTCTGGGCTGTTACTGTTTTCCCCTGAAGGGGGTTAAGTTTTCTTCTGGAAGTCAGCTAGAAAATGGAGAGATCGTGGGGTGCCTGGGTGGCTCAGTCGGTTGAGCGTCCGACTTCAGCTCAGGTCATGGTCTCACGGTTCATGAGTTCGAGCCCCACATCAGACTCTGCGCTGACAGCATAGACCCTGCTTGGGATTCTCTGTCTCTCCCTCTCTCTCTCTCTGCCCCTCCCCCACTCAGGTGCTCTGTTTCTCTATCTTTCAAAATAAATAAACTTAAAAAATTTTAAAAAAAAGAACCAATTAAAAAAAATGAATAAATAAAGATTCAGGAGCATTCAAGAGTTCCTGAGGAGCATTAAGGTGAGGACCAGAGAGAGGGGAGCTTATCTGAATTTTGCTACTGGTTTTACTACATTTACCTTTTAATAAATATTGTCTAAACTAAAATCATATTAAAAAATTCAAAAGTATCTTAATTGAGAATAATGAACAATCTTTCAATAGCGAGCAATTTGCAGATATATGAATTGCACAATAGAAAAACGTTCCTTTGGCATAAAATTTCCCATAGCATGTACATTGCCCATTTTCATTCAAAAAAATTGTCTGCAATAGTGTAAAGATTCTGCTGTGCACAGAATTAACTCTATAGGACAGTATCAGGTGTTGCTTTTACCTTTTGACCCATTGATGAAAATCAAGAAAAGTATTTGTCTTACTGGATTATTTAAAGGGGCTACTTTAATGATAACAATTTTAAGAACTCAGTATTGCCTAATGGGTAGAACCGAAAAAAAAAAAAAAAGTTTTTCCCCCACTTAGTTAGATGTTTAGTTGTAATGATATTTCTCAGGGACATATGACCCTATAATGGTATTTTGGTTTAATAATTCTAGACAAACCCAATCCATAACCAAGAGAACTTTTTCCCCTTTCGTTGTGAGTAAATGAATCCACTCTGGATGGAAAACATCCTGTCATTAATTTGCTTTGACTCTGCTCTTGCGGCCTCCATCCCAGGGGTCTTTCAACCCCAACCCAGCCTTTGTTTTACTCCAGAGAGAGAGCATTGTCACTATTTCTGTTTGCGCTTGGGTGTGATGCTCCAGCATCTAACAAAAGTCCTGTTTCAAAAACAAAAATTGATTTTTTTTCAGGGGAGAGATTCAATCCCAAAATATTTCCTCCAGTCGTAGCATATGAATAGATTCAAGCTAAAAGGAAATTTAGGTTGCTGAAATCATTCCATCAGAGGTTAAAATGTACAACCCCTTTTTCCTTCCTTTGGTGGGGCACTGCTCTTCCTTATGGATCTCCAAATGAAACCACTGTAATGAAAAAAAATGTGGCCAAGCGTGAGGCAAAACTATGCATCTTTGCTGCGACCTTGGGGCTCTCGTGAAAATGTGCTTGCAGGGTCCCTACACATTTACGAAATGATTGTTTTCATGGCTTTGATCCTTTCTGAGCTGGTCTCTCAATTTACCCAATGGCCTCATTTTCACCAGAGAATACCTCTCCAGGAAGCAACAAGATTGTGAAAGGAAACTTTGATCTGTATCCTTTGATTATGGGGAAAAATATAAATGTAATTCACTTATTAGAAACGGTGTAATTTTGGGAGCCTTCAGCTGGCAAGTAGCACCAAGGCGTGGGTCATAGAAGCTTACACTTTGAGGCCTCCCTCAAATCCTGACTAGTTATTTCCCCAGCAGTGATGTTTGATGGTTGGTTCTGATTGCTTCACAAAGTGATTTAGTTTTCTTTTCCTTTCTTTCTTTTTTTCTTTTCTTTTTCTTTTTCTTTTTTTTCTTAACTACTTCTGAGGAAGCAGGTTTTCACTGTTTAGAATTTAAAGACAATTGGTGGAATCCAGAAATTCAGCAAATGCCAACTGGAAAGGGAAATCTGAACTTTAGGTTTTAGAACAATTTGGACCAGAGCTTGATTTTATTTTCCTTTCTGCCTTACAGACTGATATTCCTGAGCTTTTATATTGTTTCTAGTCATTTGTGGCTTTTTAAGCTGTCTACATCTGCCATGTGATAGGGAGATAAAATGTGAATTCTGCGTTTAACTAAATTAATTTAATTAATAGGAGTTGTTAGCTCAAGGAAGGGCATGAAAGAGTCCATCTAAAGTTCATTCAATATGTAACATTGATCAACTGCTAAATTGCTAACCTTCATCATTAATTTATAGGATCTTGGATTTTAACCTTGTTAACTGTTTTAGTTGAAAGGATTTCTCTATACAACCGACTGATAAGACTGCAACAGGGTGGGAATATATTTCTATTGTTCTCAGAGGAAGTTAAAATGCAAGAGGTTTAAATGTGCAAGTAACAAAACTCATAGTAAAACTCTGGGTAAAAGAAATAAATGTACTTATTTTTTTTTTCAGTTTTCATTTCCATGTTCGCCTTAGGGTAAAAATTCAATTTTAATATCGTAATGTTGGTTTCTATTCAGCACTTGTGGGAGAAATGAATATGCTGGGACCCAGAGGTTGAATATATATTAAGATAATCTGTTTGAATTTTAATAATTTTAATAATCTGTATGAATTTTTCAATTGCATTTCTCACCAACTTACAGATTAGTAAACTTTATTTTTCATTTAAGTAGATTACAGCACAAAGTTCTGGAGCAAATTTGCTAATAGCCTAGCTCTTTCGTGACACTGAGTCAGATATTATATGTTTATAGCTCTCATTTTAGCAATTAACCATAGACTGCTTAACTGTTCACTGTAAAACTGTCTGATTCCCACAGGAGATTATAAAGTCCTGGAGAGTAAGGTTATAACATTGCCATATTATCCAGTGTCTGGAACTTGATTACTTTCTTTAAAACTTTACTAAAGGTAATAATAATTTTCATTAGCAGGCACATATGCCAAAGTTGTTTATGGTAAAGATAAAGGTGATTGGAAAATCTTTGAAGTCTTTCTTTTTCTCTTTTCTTGAATCTTTGCAAATCATGAGTCTTTTAAAAAAAAATTATAACATAGGGGCATCTGGGTGGCTCAGTGAGTAAAGCATCCAACTCATGATTTTGGCTCAGGTCATGATCTCACCGTATGTGGGAAGAAGTCCCAAGCCAGGCTCTGTGCTGATGGTGCAGAGCCTGCTCGGGATTCTCTCTCTCCCCCTCTCTCTGTCCCTACCCTACTTGTGCTTGCAGAAGTGCTCTCTGTCTCTCTCTCTCTCTCTCAAAATAAATAAACACTTTTAGAAAATTTATGATGTATATATTTCTTAAATTCTTCATATCTTTCAAAGGGGACCATGTGAGGTTCTGATATAAATTTCAAGAGGAAAAATAAATGAAAATTATCATTGTTGGTTACATTTGAGTATTCTAGGCTCTACAGAAATTTAGGTTATTAACAACAGAATTACAAAGAGACCATTGAACCACTTTTATAGGGTAGAGGAGGATGTGATACAGAAGAAAGAAAAAAACTCTTCTCAGGCTTTTTGTTTCTGGTCTTGAGAAATGATAAGTAAAATGAAGGAGAGAGTGAGAAAGCCAGCATTTTATGTCTTTCTACCCCTGGGATCCCCAACTTCCTGGAAGAGTTGATGCTTTAGCAGTGTTCAAATTGTTTAAGAATATTAAAGTCTAGAGTTTAAGTACATTAAAACTATTCTAAAATGTGTAAGCACAGGCAGTTTAAAGGAATCATTTTGCAGATACTCAAATACCATCTGTTCTTTCCGAAAGTGACGTGCGCGAGAACATACTTGTGGTAGAGATGTCATTCTGGTTAACTCCCCGTTCACAACCGGCCTTCTCTGTTACATTGCTATAAGATACCATCTAGGCCACTCTCCACACCATCCTCACTCAAATCTCAACATCATTTTAAAGATGTGGGGAGGAAGATTTCCAACCTTACATACTATACAGAGCCTAAACATTAAGCAAATGTGAGGGTGGAATAAAAAAACGTTTAAAGACATGAGAAAAAAAAAATGGACCTTTTCTCAAAGAATTACTGGAGCATATGCTCCAACAAAAAGAGGGAGTAGACCAATATTTCTGGGGTGCCTGGGTGGCTCAGTTGGTTAAGCATCTGACTCTGGATTTCAGCACAGGTCATGATCTCACAGTACAGAGTCTGTTTGGGATTCTCTCTGCCCCTCCCCAGTTAGCACTCTCTCTCTCTCTCTCCAAATAAATAAACTTAAAAAAAAGAGAGAGAGAATATTTCCATGTCAATAGCTATACTAGATTGGAGAGCAATCAATCCAAGTTCTAATGAAAGGCAATAAGGCCAAGGAGGGATGTTTTTAAGCAAGGAGAAAAATTGATAGATTTCTTGCTGTGTTCAGATATATTGAGAAATGATTTCCAATTCTGATGAAAACTTCCAAGATGATCAATATATAGAAAATTAAGTGACTGAAAGCGAAGTGACAAATAGCGAATGCAGTTATACAAGAAAGAAATAATCATAGCATAATATATGTTTTTAGTTAATAAAGATATTTACTTGCTTATAACAATGTAAACAGCTGGATAATGACTTAACCAAAAATTGTGATACAACTCTTTTTAAGTTTATTTGTTTATTGTAAGATAGAGAGAGAGTGCATGCATGAGCTGGGAAGGGGCAGAGAGAGAGAGGGAGAGAGAGAATCCCAAGCAGGCTCCACGCAGTGAGCATGGAACCGACTCAGGGCTCCACGTCACAAACTGTGAGACCATGACCTGAGCTGAAATCAAGAGTCAGACACAACCAACTGAGCCACCCACGCGCCCCTGATATAACTCTTCTGGGAGAATGGGGGAAAGAGGAATATGTATGTGTGTGAATGTGTGGGCACATGAAAGAGTTAAATCGTTATCTCTGTCTTAATGTTAAGGCTTATATTAAACAAGAAAATCCAGAAATTGTGGCATACACTGGTAATATAACAAAAAAAGACTTTGGAATTGGGATGGAGAGTAGTGAGTCTGGTAGGCAGAACCCCCCAAAATGCTCGACTCCTGGTCCCCAGAAAACATGGCTATGTTAGGTACCATGGGGTAAAGGACTGTGCAGATGTGATTTAAGGATTTTGAGATTAGGAGGTTATCCTGGATTTTTTTAAGTGAATCCAATCACATGAAGCTTTGAGGTCAGAGAGAGGAGAGAGAGAGAGAGAGAGAGAGAGAGAGAGATGTGACCACAGGAGTGGTCACAAACCTAGGAATGACCCTAGGAATATGGGCCTCTATAAGTTGGGAACAACCCTCATCTAACAAACAAGAACCTCAGTTCTATGACCTCAAGGAATAAGTGTTGCCAATAACCTGCAAAGGAAACAGATTGTCTCCTGCAGCCTCCAGAAAGGAAGTGCCCTGTGGACATAAAGATTTTGGCTTGGTGAGGCCTGTGCCAGACTATGATCTATAGAACTGTAAGATGATAAATATGTGTTGTTCAAAGCCACTGAATTTGTGGTATGTGTTATAGCAGAGCCGACGGAAAACGAGTACAGTGAGGAAGAGAGATTTTATTTAAGCTTTGGGGAACATTTTACTTTTTAGATAAATAAATTTGTTTTAAATATGTACAATTTTTAAAGCTTTAGTAAAATAAGAGTTGATATTTTTCTCAATGTAATTAAAAACAGAACGAAGCCAACAGTCAGCCTCCTTCGGCCTCCCCTTCCATTAGGCATATTATCTCTGAATTCTGGTGGCTTATGCAGTCCGTGAAATTGGAGAAGGGCCCTTGAGTTTCAGTCCATTTTGGATGTTGCCGTGTCTATACAGTTGTGGTGGTTTAAAATTGTGGCTGTGAAGACTTCGGCACTCCCACTATTCAGGGGTGGGGGTTATGTGCCCTTTGCTTTTTTTTCTGGGCTGGCTTGTGATGGTTTTTACCAGTCAGTAGTAGAAGAGACACAAGGTGACATGTGGGCCTAGATTATAAAGGACTATGCTGCTTTTGCCTTGTTCACTCCTGGAGTCTTGAGGCACTGGGTACAACGTCTGGTTACACTGACCTCACACGTTGGGAGGTCACTCGTGGTGCGCTACTTAAGACATCCAGCTCTACTGGTTCTTCAGCCATCCTTGTCCAGGCATGCGTGCTTGAGTCTTCACGTGCATGAGGCCATCCTGGGACCCACCAGGCTAGCCCATCTGCCCTGAATTTTTGTCACACCCACATAGAACAGAAGAATCACCCACCTACTCACATTCCAGACCTGCAAAACTGCGAGGTATAGTAAGATGAGCTTTGTCTTAAGTCAACAATTTAAAGTTTGGGGATAGTTTGTTATGTCATAATAGAAGACCATAAAATATTTTATTAGAAGGCAACTTCTGATGGTAGGTAGCTTCCACACCCACAACATTAAATTTGGTCTTGCAGATCCTGGCATGAAACTCCAAAACCCACAGTGCGTGGTTCCTTCCCGGGGTCCAGGGAGCCATCCCACAGCCAAGTCCCACAGAAGCCCCCAAACCTTGATCTATGGAATCCACCAGTCTCTCCAAGAAGGGCCACCTTCTTCTATTACTCTTTAAGCAAAATTTATTTCCCTTAATGCATCTCACAAAACAAAGTTAGCCTTTTTCTAGGCAAGAAAATCCTGAACTCAAGGGCTCTAAAACCAACTATTTTGCTTAAAAGAGAAAAGGGGAGAATTTGTCATGCATACATAGCAGGAAAAACAACATCACCAATCATCAACCAGCTCCCCACCCTCATAAACCAACATGTCTAGGGTTAGAAGTAGGATTAGGTGGAGGGGAGAGGATATTTAAATTTTACCAATTAGGGCACTTGGGTGGCTCAGTCAGTTAAGCGTCCGACTTCGGCTTGGGTCATGATCTCGAGGTTTGTGAGTTCAAGGCCTGTGTCGGGCTCTGTGCTGACAGTTCAGAGCCTGGAGCCTCCTTTGGATTCTGTGTCTCCCTCTCTCTCTGCCCCTCCCCCACCCACGTTCTGTCTCTCTCTCTCTCTGAAAATTAAACATTAAAGAAAATTTAAAAAAATAAATTTTACCAATTAAAAAAAAAACTATTGGTTACTATAATTTTTATAATATATTAAGATGTTCTTAATGTCTTAAGATATGATCAATTCTTTAGCTCTTCCAAATGTTTATATTAAATAAATATATGTTGAATGTATTTTGAAAAATCTGTTAATTGTATTATTGAATTCTTCCAATAATAATAAACAGTTACATAGTATTTACTGTGGGTGAGGCATTGCCCTAGAAACTACAGATAAATGAACTCTTCATCAATTTACTTTTTATCTATATTTCTTTATATTTAAAGTGGGTTTCTTTTTATTTGAAAACAAATGTTCTAACATTTATTTATTTTTGTGAGACAGAGAGAAACAGAGCATGAGAAGGGGAGGGGCAGAGAGAGAGGGAGACGCAGGATTTGAGAGCAAGGCTCCAGGCTCTGAGCTGTCAGCACAGAGCCCGACATGGGGCTCGAACTCATGAGCCATGAGATCATGACCTGAGCTGAAGTCAGACACTTATCTGACTGAGCCACCCAGGTGCCCTTAAAGTGGGTTTTTTATAGACAACATATAGTTGGGTCTTCTTTTTTAATCCAGTCTGACAATCTCTGTCTTTTAATTGGTGTTATTTAGACCACTGACATTCAAAGTGATTACTTGTATAGTTGGATTAGTATCGACCATATTTGTTATTGTTCTCTGTTACACCTTTATTATACCTATTTTTGTCTTCCATTCTTTTTCCCGCCTTTTGTGTTTTAATTGAGCATTTTATATCATTCCATTTTCTCTTCATTTTTATGACATCGGTTGTATTTATTTATTTATTTACTTCTTTATTTTTAGTGTTTGTCTCAGAGTTTGTGATATACTCTTACAACTAACCCAAGTCCACTTTAAAAAAAATTTTTTTTCAACGTTTTTATTTATTTTTGGGACAGAGAGAGACAGAGCATGAATGGGGGAGGGGCAGAGAGAGAGGGAGACACAGAATCAGAAACAGGCTCCAGGCTCTGAGCCATCAGCCCAGAGCCTGACGCGGGGTCAAGTCCACTTTTAAATAACACTGGATTGCTTCCTGGGTAGTGTGAGTGCCCTATGGAACAAAATAATCCTAATTCCTCCCTCTTATCTCTCGAATCATTGCTGTCATTAATTTCAGTTATACGTAAGCATATACAGGCATATGTATGTACATAAGGTGTAGACAGATGCCTACATAGTTGAATACATTGTTCTATTACTGGTTTGAACAAACTTTTATCTGTTAGATCAATTAAGAAAAGTGTTTCTTTTACATTCACTTATTCCTTCTTTGATGATCTTCTTTAGTCGTTTCTGACCTACATCATTTTCCTTCTCTCTGAAAAACTTCTTTTAACATTTCTTGCAAGGCTGGTCTGCTGGCAACACATTCCTCCAATTTTTGTTTGTCTGAGAAAGACTTTATTTCTCCTTTGCTTTTGAAGGATAATTTTTCAAGGTACAGAATCCTAGGTTGGTGGGGTTTTTTTCTCTCAACGTTTAAAAATATTTCCTTTCACTCTCTTCTTGCATGATATCTGAGGGAGGATGGATATAATTTTTATTTGTGTTCCTCTAAAGGAAACATGATTTTTCCTTTGACTTCTTTCAGGATTTTTTTTTATCTGTGATTTTCTGAAATTTGAAAATGACATATGGAATGTAGTTTGGTGGGTATTTATCCTGCTTGGTGGTCTCTGAGCTTCCTCTCCTAAATGAAGTAAGAATCGTCTGAGGTTGTTGACATTATTGCTGCCAGAGCAGACTTGATCAGCAAGGCCCAGATAGTGAGGGGTTAAATGACACAGCTAGTGGGGGCAGGGGGTCTAAGGTGGGGGGTTGCACCCAGACAGTGTTATGTATGTTCTAAAGGCCCTGTGGCTCATGTAGACTATTTCAGACCGTCTCACATTATTTTGAAAAACTCATAGCATGCCTTATTAGCAAATAAGTCCCATTTTATTTATGAAAATAAAATGCTGACTTAACCCCAGTTTACTCTTGAATAATGAACATGTTTCTAAAATATTTCTTCCCTCTGCTATTTCTAGTTACTCCATTCTTGCTTGCTTTGAAGACACCACTTGGAAATCACTTTGACTTTTCATGTTCTTGTGTATTCTTTTATACTGGTGCCTTCCTTATATTTTTTTCCTCCTTTTCTGTCTTTTTTTATTCTAAATGTTTAAGAGTCAAAAATGACTAGGGTACTTTAATTACAATGATTTGAATGAGCTGGTTTGATTTGCCTGTTTAATCTGTATGGTGGCCCGGCTTCTGGGAGGTGCAAGGAACAGAATGAGTCACTGCATCATCGGCTGCATCATCAAGACAGAGGGTGGCCAAGGGATGGAGGCTAGACTGAGATTTGAAGTTTCTGGATTCTAACTTCTGCAAGCTCACTGGGCATCCATCTCTACATGGGGCTGGTTTTGACTATGGTTTATAGGTAATCACTTAATTTCATGTTATTTGTATCTTTTCCTTTCAAAAATGGCAGTAATTGTCCTTTGTCCCTCCACGTTCCCACCAGGAGATAGCAAAGATTCATTATTATTAAAAACAAAGTGAAATTGTCAATCTGTCCAGAGGTGTTTGCTATATAAATAGAGAAAACAATTCTAACGATTTCCTTGGCCTCTGTGGCTGTGCCTGTAGGGTAAATAAGCACTTTCTCAATGAAGGGAGCATTTTGAAATTCCTTCCAAAGAAGTCTGGCATTCATTCTAAATTGACCTGGAGGCTGGGGAGCCCTGGACTTATTCCAGCTGATTTGAATTCTGCCAGGTAAATATTTCCATGAACTAACAAGCTGTGGTAGACTAGTTATTCATGGACTTGGCTGTTACCGTGGCATTGTTCTTGAGTTACTTTTGTGTTATATTTTTAGAACCTCTATAATTTTATAGGTCCTGATGCTTAATCTTAGTCACTTTGTGTTCTTTTAGATGCAGAATACTAGAGCTGGGCAGAACAATCTACCTTTTAAGAAAGGCCATTTATTGTAAACTTAAGATGTTTAGAGGTAGGTAGGTATTTTGAGATGGTGACAATAGCATGGGTGGTCCCATGCTCTTTTTTTCCTTTTGCTCCAACCTCTAGCATGTTTAGTTTTTATCCTTAGGTTTGATGCTTCCTGGCACCCCACGGTTGCTATACCTCCAGACAAGTCTTCACATGGCAATTTATGAATGTAGACGTAGGGGGTCTATCAAGGTGGCAAGAGAAATCTCTCCTCTTATACCTGTCTCCTTTTATGCAGGAATGGAAATTTATCCCCAAAGTCCCTTTACCTGACATATATTTGGGCAGAAGGAGGTCTCATGGCCTCTCTGAGCTGCAACGGTGGCTGGAAAAGGGAGTATTTTGCTTTTTGAGTACCTACATTGGGGGTGGTCAAGGAGAAGGAATGAGGGGTGACAACCAAAGTGTTCGTCACAAGGAACAAATTCTTTTTCTTTCTTTCCCTCTGTCCTATTCACAGAAATAGCCTGCCTCCAGCGGCCCACTGTCTTGGGACAAACTTACCATCACAAATTGACCATCATGACAGCTGATGCTACCCATCCAGGATGGAAGAATGGGTCTGCACACTTCGTTACACTGTCCTCGAAAGGTAATCAGCTGCTGTGCATGGGTGAAATGGAACGGGTCTATTTAAGTTGCTTTGAAGTTTACCTAGTCGAGCACCACAACCCGTGTCAGCGGAGGAATTGAGGAGGAAAGGTTACATGTGTCTTGATCTGTTTCTTACAACTGCCTTGTGATGGCGGCACGCAGCCATTAACACTGATGATGTTATAAATATAGGATGAACAATTAAAGGGGTAGAAGTTCTAATTCTAGGAACTGGGTGTGAACAGTTTCATTTCCAGGCTCTGAATGACCAAAGGTGCCTGGACTGTAAGTTTTCTGTTTCAAACACAGTTGGCACAGGTCCATTGGTAGCCGGAGTTTATCATCTGAAATAGATGGATCTCTCCTTTTAAATTATTTTTTCCGTTTCTTGCATTTATATTCAAGTTTGTATTGGTTTGCTATAAATAGTTGGAGAATAGCATGTGATGACCTTGTAGAAGGCAGTATATGATACAATCAGCTCTATGTAGTCATTCTAAAAGAGTTTCTCATTGGCAGGAATGTAGGAAACATATACTGGAGGCATGGACATCATTATCATGGACATGTCTCTTTGTTTTTATTGTAGCCAATAAAATATTCAATTCAGCAGGTTACCTTGGAAGAAAAGTGTGATGAAGTTGGTCTTCTGGTTTTGACTTTATTACCAACATGTCAGTGTGGTCAGGTTGTTGTAATGACGCACGAAGGCAACCAGCACGTCATTCTGAACATGATCTCCTTTATCTGAAAACAAAGGGAAAAACCTGATCAAACCCGAAGAGTTTTGGAAAAGTTTAGTGTTTCTTGATTCACACTCTCTACTTGGGAATTAGCTGAGAAACCTTGATACTGCTTAAATAAATAAGGGTTTGCTTTTTCTTGCAAAGAGTATTGAGGTGGTCATCCCGGGGGGCCAGTGCACTGCTCCGTGGCCAGGTTCATTTTACCTTTTCTGCTCTGCTGTCCTTCAAGCAGAAAGGCTGAGCATCTAAGAATTATATCAGCATTCCAGGACAGGAAGAAAGACAAAGAAGAAAGGATAAATGGCTGTATCAGGACTTTGGAGCATCCCCAGAAATCCCAGTAAAGGTACGTCTTGTTGCCATGCACCATGTCCCACAGCTACTGTTAGCTTCAAGAGAGTCTGGCGGCTGCAGTTTCTTAGCTGATCATGTTTGCATTGCCTGAAAACTGGATGAAATAGGGAAGTGATACTGTCTAAACAACTAGCAACCTATGCTACCACACCCATCATCACCAAAATATGGCATCTGTGTAATGCCTGTTAGGCATTACTTTAAACATCTATTGCCTTAGTAAGTGTAGAGGCAAGTGATTAGATATCAAAAAATAATCCACCATTTTATTTTCTTTTTCAAGGTAGCAATAGTAGCCTTCTCATTCATGTTTAGTTTGTTTTCTGATTTATGTGCACAATTTTACATATATTTCCCTTTCTTCGAGAGGAAGTGAAAGTTCGTTTGGCTAATAAAGAGAGTTCTGGAGAGGCCAAACTCATTGGATTGTTAGAGGTCTAGAATTCATGTCGGGACTGCTCTGTTCCCTGCACAGTCCAAGCATCCTGGCTTGCCTTTTGGAACCAGCTCCTCATGCTGACTAGACCTGGAGGCATTTTGAGTCCCAGGCTCAGGAGTAGCTTCTGAGTCACTAGGTGGCCCATTTCCTGCTGTGCCCAACCCAACTGTCTGGGTCCATAGGAACGCTCTCAATGGTGTCGTAGACAACAGATCAACAGTGTATTTAAACAGAGCCAAAGAAATGCTATATCACAGCCCAACTGCATCACAAATCCAAGGCTCTAAGAGCCCAAATTGTAACATGCATTCCAAAACAATGGACACATTACAGAGTCAGCCTTTTGCAACTGTGATACAAATTTGAACGTTTTTTTCTCCTAACTTTTCCCCTTCCTATTCTTTTCTTTTTTCTTTTTTTCCCTCTATTTGGGTTTTGTCTTAGAGACCTTATTTGAACTTTAAAGTTAGCAAGACTTAAAGAAGTCACCTTTCCTAACTTCCCTTCTGTAGGAATCCTAGAAGACCACATCTGGGTTCTGCATGTAGACTCATGATCCCACATATCAGTCAGTTCTGAATAACATGTCAGAATGCTGTGGGTTTGTATTAGGCTGACCTCTCCTATTAGATTTCGTAATCTCATACCAACAGTGAAACTCCAATATCCCCTTTGACAAACGACAAAAAGGACTAATGTACTGACTAGGCATTACATTGCTGGGGTTTCCCTTTTGTAGAAGCTTTGTTGACTCAGAATTGAGTGGTAGTTCATGAGTCTCGATGAGGAAATTGGAAGGAGAGTATACATGAAGAACAGCAGCAATTCTGGGTAAAAGTTGAGAAATGTGATGGTTGTGAAGGAGAAAGAAACTGAACAGTGTTATTTGTCATTCTTTTTTTTTTTTAATATAATTTATTGTCAAATTGGTTTCCATAATACACCCAGTGCTCATCCCAACAAGCACCCTCCTCCCTGCCCATCACCCACTTTCCCCTCTCCCCCACCCACCATCTACCCTTAGTTTGTCCTCAGTCCTTAAGAGTCTCTTACGGTTTTCCTCCATCCCTCTCTGTAACTTTTTCCCCCCCTTCCCCTCCCCCATGGTCTTCTGTTAAGTTTCTTAAGATCCATATATGAGTGGAAACATATGGTATCTGTCTTTCTTTGCCTGGCTTATTTCACTTAGCAAAATACCTTCTAGTTTCATCTACTTTGCTGCAAATGGCCAGATTTCATTCTTTCTCATTGCCAAGTCATATTCCATTGTATATATAAACCACATCTTCTTTGTCCATTCATCAGTGGATGGACTAGGCTCTTTCCACAATTTGGCTATTGTTGAAAGTGGTGCTATAAACACTGGGGTAAAGTGCCCCTGTGCATTAGCACTCCTGTATCCTTTGGGTAGATTCCTAACAGTGCTATTGCTGGGTCATAGGGTAGATCTATTTTTAATTTTTTGAGGAACCTCCACACTGTTTTCCAGAGCAGCTGCACCAGCTTGCATTCCCACCAACAGTGCAAGAGGGTGCCCGTTTCTCCACATCCTCGCCAGTACCTATAGTGTACTCATCTGTCCATTTTAGCCACCCCGACTGGCGTGAGATGACATCTCATTGTAGTTTTGATTTGTATTTCCCTGATGATGAGTGACGTTGAGCATCTTTTCATGTGTCTGATGGCCATCTGGATGTCTTCTTTGGAAAATGTCCATTCATGTCTTCTGCCCATTTCTTCATTGGATTCTTTGTTTTTCAGGTGTGGAGTTTGGGGAGTTCTTTATAGATATTAGATACTAGTCCTTTATCCGATATGTCATTTGCAAATATTTATTCCCATTCTGACCATTGCCTTTTAGTTTTGTTGATTGTTTCCTTTGCAGTGCAGAAGCTATTTATCTGGATGTGGTCCCAATAGTTCATTTTTGCTTTTAATTCCCTTGCCTTTGGAGATGTGTCAAGTAAGAAATTGCTGTGGCTGAGGTCAAAGAGGTTTTTTTTCCTGCTTTCTCCTCTAGGGTTTTGATGGTTTCCTGTCTCACATTCAGGTCCTTCATCCTTTTGGAGTTTATTTTTGTGAATGGTGTAAGAAAGTGGTCTAGTTTCATCCTTCTGCATGTTTCTGCCCAGTTCTCTCAGCACATTTGTTAAAGAGACTGGTTTTTGTCCATTGGATACTTTTCCTGCTTTGTCAAAGATTAGTTGGCCATACATTTGTGGGTCCAATTCTGGGGTCTCTATTCTATTCCATTGGTCTATGTGTCTATTTTTGTGCCAATACCATACTGTCTTGGTGATTATGGCTTTGTAGTAGAGGCTAAAGTCTGGGATTGTGATGCCTCCCACTTTGGTTTTCTTCTTCAATATTACTTTGGCTATTCGGGGTCTTTTGTGGTTCCACACAAATATTAGAGCTGTTTGTTCTAGCTTTGAGAAGAATACTGGTGCGGCAAGGTCAGCAGTGCTGTGTGCAGCATTAAAAGGTGGTCCTTTATATTCC
Organism: Herpailurus yagouaroundi; assembly: GCF_014898765.1. Classification (NCBI taxonomy): domain Eukaryota; kingdom Metazoa; phylum Chordata; class Mammalia; order Carnivora; family Felidae; genus Herpailurus; species Herpailurus yagouaroundi. The sequence continues at coordinate 7,862,779 of NW_024412397.1, read as the reverse complement.
CAGGTTTAGAGAGAACGTGTGGCCTGGCAACTTGAGGGACAGTAAGAAATGAAAATGAAATAGGTCAGCTTGTGTTCATGGCTTAGCATTGCATTTTAATTAAAACAAAATCATAGTCTTTTATTTTTTTTCCTTGTGGTCCAGCATCTTAACTGGTGGCTTACTCCAGCTCAGCCAGGGGACGGATTTGGGGGATGAGGTCAGCATATGACACATGCCGCCTCCTTTACAGGTTCACTGAGAGCCAGTGCAGTCCTACCACCATGGTCATTCCTTAGCTCACGAGGAAGGAACAGCCCAGCGTCATTTTCTCCATCCAAATCTGGCTGCAATACCTGATCCTGCACAACTGCAGGCATCTTCCCAGGAGTCCAAAGTCAGGGAACTCTCTGGAATGTGTGGACGTTGTGAGTTTGGGTCCAGAACACTGGGACAGGAAGGCTGGGCCAAGGGGAGAGAGAGCCAGGCTCTGTGCCAAGAGAGGACGTTCACGATGCTGTTCTGTCTGTTATTTGCCATTTTGACCATCATCTTTAAAAGTGAAATGTTGAGGTTATGTCCTTGCAAGGATCTTTCATTATATTCTTTTTTCCATTTTGCACAAGACTATAAAACAGGTTTATCTTCTCCTTCCTTGTCTCCCTCTTTCCATGTCACTCTTTCTTTCTCTTTCCCTTTCTTCCTTCCTTTCTTTTCTTCTTTTTAAGCCTTATAACTATGAGCATTTTAAGAAGAGGTTAATCCCCCTGATTTGGCATGATGAGGGGAGGCATCATGTGTGAAGTGAGGCTTGAATTAATCTTGCAGGATCAGTATTTGAGTGTTTGTCAGATGGGAGGAGACAGATTGAATAAAGACAGATGGACCAATGTAACAATTTTTATTGAGTCTGCTGGAGTGATTCAGTCATGATTATTCAGGCTACTGTTGCATAAATACACAGCCCACAGGTAGCCATTATTGTTCACACTTCCTTTGTTTCACTATGGGGAGGGCAAAGCATTTACTTTGTGGAGTTAAAGTTGAATACTCAGTGATTGTCAATATTTTTCCCCAGGAGACCTGCATTACAGATGATCTTCCCAAGCAAGATGCTCCAAAGGAGGTAACGGGTTCTGTGCCATTCTGGGCAAGCTACTGCTAACTTTACCCTTTTCTCTCTTAAAACCAATACAAAGAAGAGTAGAATTATAAGGGAAAACAAATATAGGTACCATATTTGTTTTTTAAGAATTGTCACAACTGATTGTAACTCACCATGTAGATGATGGTAGTTGAGTATTATCAGAAAATTGAAGTCCACAATGGACTTTGTCCACATCTGTTTATTGAAAGTTTACTACAGTATGGGAGTTAGCTACTATTACATTCCTTCTGCTGGAGACTCACAGGGATTTAAAAGGACAATGGGTTTAACAGAGAAAAAGGAGGAAGTGTGAAGACAAGTCTTTGATTGGTCACTTTCAAAGTGACCATTTGGGAGGGACTTTACGTGGGATTTTTGAAAGTGCCATGGAGGTGGTGGGTATAAGTAGGAGGCAGGGGGCTTCCTGATTGACTTTCAGATTCATTTTTTCATCTTTGATTGGTTCACTATCCCCAGGCACGTAACTGGGTCCTTCCCACAATTGGTAGGCTCATAGGGGTTTTCCTGGTCCACTGAAAGAATATCTAGTTCCCTACTTGGGGTTCCAAGTCTACGAGAAGACAGTTCTGGATAATTGTTGCATTAAACTCTGAGGTCCTTTTTCAACATAGACCAGTGCCTGGTATATAGTAAGGAGTCAATGTATGTGGAGTATATACCAAATATTTTATAAGAGGGATTTTTCCCAACATTTTACTGTAAAAACTTTCAAATGTAAAAGTTAAAAGGATCGTACAGTGAACATCCATATTCCCACTACCTAGGTTCTATAATTAAAATATTACTAGTATATTTTCTTTATCAAATATCTATCCATGTATTCACCTCGCAAGAGGAATTCTCATATGACACATTTGATTAAGCTAATAAGAAAATAGTTTATTGTCTTACTGCTTTCATGGGCAGAGATCTAGTCCAAGGGCATAATGAGTGATAGTCCAGAGATGTCTTAATTGCCCTTATAAACCACTATTGTTTGCCAAATATGGGTGGGACTCGGGTCTTATATGAGGCTGTTAATGTTCAAGGACTTCAGTCAGTTAAGGTGTGGATATGCTAAAGGTTTATTAGGTGATAGTATTGTAGAGCCAGGATTTGCCTTCACCTGTAAAAACATATATTAAATTGGTAGGTAGAAATGCCAATTAAAAAAAAAAAAAACAATACTAGAGAGTTTAAGCTTAATGGGGCTACTACAATCAATTTGTCATACGATTTTTATTTTAAAGATTCATGGAAGTCAGCTTCGTACACAAATGAAACTTAATTCTGTAGGTTAAATGAGGTAGGCGAAAGTTGAATATGCCTGCTGCATCGAAGTCTATTAAGAGGCTAGTCATCAAAATATATTTGCTTGTTTTTTCTCTATTCTGTTTTTTTTTTCCCTTGAGAGTTAATCTGTGTATGCACTATGACTCTTTAGTGCAAGATATTTGTGTACTCTGGAAAGTCCGCATATGGCCTCTGACCACATTTTTGGAGGGAGTGGTGAGTTGTGGACGCCCCTGGGAGCCAGAGTAGCCTTTTCATATAGAGTCAGATGCCTTGAGTTTGGGTCTGGCTCTGCTCTTCATATTTGGGGCCTCACTTTTGTAATTATAAAAGCGACTTAATACAAATGGTATTTACTTGACATGGCTGTGATAAAGACTAAATGAGATACTGCATGTAAAATGCCTGTCTCATAGTGACAATCAGTAAATACTGGTCGTCGTCTGTTAAAATGTGGCAAAAGCAATGTACTTGGGAGGAAAATTAAAATACGCATGTACTGGTATAGTAGAATTCTTTTTTTAATTATTAGTTTTTAATTTTTATTTTAGAGAGAGAGAATGAGAGTTGGGGAGAGGGACAGAGGGGTGAGAGAGAGAGAGAGAGAGAGAGAGAGAGAGAGAGAGAATCTTAAGCAGGCTCCATGCTCAGCATGGAGCCCAATGTGGGGCTTGATTTCACGAACCCTGGGATCATGACCTGAGCTGAAATCAAGAGTCAGATGCTAACTGACTGAGCCACCCAGGTGCCCTAGAATTCTTGTTTTGAGCTGGAAGTGACCTCAAATATCCTCTACCTCAACCCCTCATTTTACAAATAAGAAAGCTGAAATCCAGAGACATTAAATAATTCCCCCCAAATAACAGTTGAAAGTATTCTGGAATAGGATGAAAACCAGGCTTTTAAATTTCCCTAGTAAAGCTCTTTCCACCACACCAGGCAATCCTGAATTGAGGATACTGAAAGAGGCCTGCTATAGTAATAAAGCACCAGCCTTGGAGACACTCACATCTGAATCCAGCTCTCATTATGTGGCGTGGGTGAATTATACCTTGGTTTTCTCTCTGTAAGTGGCTTTTGTAATCCTGCAGATGGGGCTATTCAGAGATTAAATGAGATGATAGGAATGAAACACATTGCACAATGCTTTGACATATAGTAAATTCCCCATCTGTTCCAATTGTTTTATTTTAATGTTTATTTATCTGTTTGAAAGAGAGAGAGAAAGAGTGCACATGGGAGGGAGTGAGGGACAGAAGATCTGAAGTGGGCTCTGTGCTGACAGCAGAGAGCCTGATGTGGGGCTTGAACTCACAAACAGAATATGGTATCTGTTTGTAATGAGAAATGGTAAAAGATGGAGGAGGAGGGGATTTATGTATGTATGTATGTATGTATGTATGTATGTATGTATGTATCTATTTATTTAAAATGTTTACTTATTTTGAGAGAGACAGGGAGCACGAGCAGGGGAGGGGGCAGAAAGAGATAGAGAGAGAGAATCCCAAGCAGGCTCTGCACTCAGTACAGAGCCCGACTCGGGGCTTGATGCAGGGTTGGGGAGCTCACTAACTATGAGATCGTGACCTGAGCTGAGATCAAGAGTCAGTGCTTAGCCATATGAGACACCCAGGTGCCCCAGATGGAGGGGTTTCAAAGGAGGAATAGTCCCTAATTCTCATAATAGATCATGAAAAACTTGCATCCTGGAAGACTGTGTCACCACTTTCAGATAGGGGTGGAAGAAAAGAAGAAACAAAGTGGAAGAACGGAAGACGGAAAGACGAGTAGAGAGAAAAGATGCCCGTGGAAAACGAGTGACCGTCATCAGGCATGCCTGCTGCCTGGGGGTTTGTGACTTCGGTTAGGGATCAAAGATCACAGTCACGGCGCAGCTTGACTCCACTACAAGATCTGCACAAACAACCCTCTGCCTCATCCCAACGCATGTTGTGTTTTCTGGACTCCTACCCAAGTTGAATTTTGGGGTCACTTAGATGCAAAATCATTGTCCCAGAAGGACCACTATTACAAAGAGTTTCAGAGCCAGAATGTACCTCCGAGGGCCTCGGCCTGCATGCTTTCACTTTACAGCTGATGAAAGGTCCTGTGGTAACAGATGATACAATGCTTCCGAGAAGTCACGGGTTAGGTAGGCTCCGGTCAGATGGGATGAAGACACAGCCACAATGTGTGGCAATGATGCTGTGGGAGGATGCTTTTACGGTTCTAAGCAACAAGAGTGCATGAAAGGATTTGGAAGATAATTTATGATTAGCTGGATTTGCCCATCATGAGATGCCTTTGACGATCCTTTACGTGTTTTTCCACCAGAAAACAGCATTGCCCGATTGTGATAGGCATCTGAGAATTCAACTTATTATTCAAGGAGATTCTGAGTTTTTCAGGGCAGGGTATGTGTTTTCTAATTGCTTTGCAACCTTTGCTACGTTAGCTATGTAAAATGTGGGCCCTGAATATGCTGCGTGTCAAAGAGAAAGAAATAACCTAATTTTTTTTTTTAATTCAAGCGAAACTATTATAATAGACAAGCAAAGCAGACAGACTGCTGGAGTCCATGGGAGAGCGAAGTGTCATGGCTAGGCATACAGTGCTGCAGGAGAAGTGCCTGTGATGATGGAGATGTTCTGTCTGCACCATCCAGTGGAAGCCATGGGCCACACGTCAAGTGATAGCACTTGAATTACGGTTAGGACAATCGAGGAATTGAATTTGCAATTTTATTTGATTTTGATGAAGTTAATTTAAACTTAAAATATGAGTATGTGTGATCGGTGGCTACCGGAATGGGCAGTGTAGAACGTAGAGGGGGATGATGGAATGCAGATACTGTGGCACATGGCCAGGGTTCGCTTCCCAAACTTGCCTTTCCTACTGTCTGAACTGCTTAGTTCCAGTGTCCCCATCCGTAAGAGCCATCATAAAGATCATGACTCAATATACGGAGTCAATACATGGAATGAGTCAATGCATAGCAATGAATCATTCCATGAAAAGTACTTAGAACAGCGCCTGGAAACAAATATATGTGTGTTCCTGTTTTACTACTTTTGTAAGGAGGCTATGAGATCTGTTTTAACTAACTAGATCATTAAATAATTGTTTGGCCTGATTCTTGCCCTCTTTTGACTTTCTGGGTCTCTGTAGTTCTGTTAGTTAAGCTGTGGGGTTAGTCAGGGCAATCGCTGGCTCCGAGAATTGATGTTCCTGTATTTGGCAGCTTGTATAGACAATTCGTAGGAAGAAGCCTGGTTTTTGGTCCTGCAATAGACTTCTCTGTGGGTTATGTTGTCTTCTATCCTCAGTTTCTGCATCTGACAGATGAGGTAGCTTGGCCTAATTTCTCAGATCTACACATTTTAGTGCCACATGGGTGATATGGAATAATGTTTAAAGAAATGATTGCATTTCAAGTGTTTGGAACACATTTCCTATGAACTATCATAGTCACAACATAGCAACAGGATTTACTGAGTGGTTTTTCTAGGCACTGGGCCAAGTGGTTTATAGGCATTATTTCAGTTGATATTCAGTACGACCCCATTAGGAAGGTATTGTCACTGTTCTTTTAATGGGACAGGACAGAGGGTGCAGGCTCCGGGTCACTTAGCCAGTGAGCAGCAGAGGCAAGCTTTGTTCTCTTTGACTCTGTAGCTTGTAATCTGAAGCTTGTAGAAAGGCCTCCTCTTACCGTTTGAGAGCATACTCATTAACGCTTTGTGTAGTTTGCCCATAGGCATGGAAAAACTCAGTACCTGAGGAATCATTCTTAAGCTTGGAAAAATCTTGGAAGTGGGAAGCCAGGTGGCTTTTGTGAAATGAAGAGATGGCAAATTTTGGTCATTGATGCCCCTTCGGATGATGAAACTTCAGTCACTTGGAATTTGCTCTGGACAGTTTTTCTCAAGAAAGTCTCTCCCTGGAGGGTTTCTTATGCTCTTCTGAACACAGAGACCCTTTCCTGTGAAAACATACTCCTCGTTACCCTGGTTAACAAGTGAAGAATTGTGTGGCCATTTGACAGTGTTGCGTCGTGTTTCAAGACACACACCTCTAAATGTCAAAAGGGGGGGGGTATCTGTGGATAAATTCCTTGAGATAACACCGGCGTATTATTTAACTGTCTCTTGCCCAGAAAATTGTTTCCAAGGGATCTGGGGCTTCTCACAAGCCACGGGCCTATCTTTGTAGGCTTGTCTTCCTTCCTGCACTCTTGTTGGGTCATCCTATCGTCCTAGTCTTTCTCACTCATTCAGTGGATGAGTTCCAAGCACATTGCCCACGTTCTCCCCTCCAACAATCATTTCTTCATTCCTTCTGACAGGAGAGCCACGTTGGTAAGATTGAGTGGCTTCAAACACCCAGCACTTAGCATTGCTTTTTAAAACTATATAATTGCCAAGCCCTAATCTTGCACCAAAACGCTCCTGCCTTGTACAAGAGCCAGAGAGACTCTGAGGTCTCTTACTTGAGATCTCTCAGAAATTCATGCTTGCACTGTGTCCCATAAATCTAAAGCACAACAACACAGCAAAAGGAGGAATTTTCACCGCCCTCCCCCACCCTGCAAATAATTAGGACTTCAAGCCTAGAAGCCCTCCTAATTGGAGTAAGTACCACTTTATTCTTGCATACCTCTTTTTCTTTTAGTTGTATTCTGAACGAGTGGCTCTCATCTTCCCAGCAAGAAAGCTACCTCAACTTTGCTTCTTAGCTCTGGGCCTCTCTGCTTTATTCTCTGACCTCATTCTGCTGGATTCAGTGATTCATTTTATTTTGGTGCAAGACCTAAGTCAGCCCAATAAAGACCGATAGTTATCACTTCCAGGAGTTTGAGTAAGTTGCCAGAGACTTAAGTAAAGAAGCTTGTAGTTCTAGAAACTACTGGACATTGTCTTCGGAGCAAGAAACTAGGGGTCAGAGTTATCCAAGAAGAGTAGAATTGAGATAAGGAAAGAAATTGGGTCCTTGATAACCCAGCCTTATCTGAAGTCTAAATCTGGACTTTTTCAGTCAACTGGACCAATAATTCCTTTATTATTTAGGTGAGTTTGAGTTGCATTTTCCTTGCCTAATAATGGCAAGCACCTTAACTGATGCAGATGGTATACTATACAGGCTAGGAAGCATGATAGCTCCTGCGGTCACAAAGATAAATGAGACATATTTACTGTCAAAATATAGGAGTGCATAATTTTAGAATCTTCTTTCCCCCATTTAGTGTGTCTCTTCTTGCAAGGCAATGGGCAGGATTATTTTTTATGATGTCATTAATTTTTTTAAAATATGTATTTGAATTGAGATATAGTTCATATGCCACAATATTCACCCTTTTAAGGTGAGCAATTCAGTAGCTTAAGTATATTCACAAGGTTGTGCAGCCATCACTGTCTAATTTCAGAACCTTTTCATCCCTTCTCTGCACCCCTCCCCACCAAAAGAAAACCCCATATCCATTAGCAGTCACTCCCCATTCTACCTTCAACTTTCTCTCTTCAGGGATTTGCCTGTTCTGGACACTCCATAGAAGTGGAATCATACAATATGTTGCCTTTTGTGACTTGCTACTTTTACATGACGTAATATTTTCTTTTTTTTTTCTTTTTTTGATTTAACTTTATTTTTTATTTTTTAAAATTTACATCCAAATTAGTTAGTATATAGTGAAGCAATGATTTCAGTAGATTCCTTAATGCCCCTTACCCATTTAGCCCATCCCCCCCTCCCACAACCCCTCCAGCAACCCTCAGTTTGTTCTCCATATTTATGAGTCTCTTTTGTTTTGTCCCCCTCCCTGTTTTTATATTATTTTTGTTTCCCTTCCCTTATGTTCATCTGTTTTGTCTCTTAAAGTCCTCATCTGTGTGAAGTCATATGATTTTTGTCTTTCTCTGACTGACTAATTTCACTTAGCATAATACCCTCCAGTTCCATCCACATAGTTGCAAATGGCAAGATTTCATTCTTTTGATTGCTGAGTAATACTCCATTGTATATATATATATATACCACATTTTCTTTACCCATTCATCCATCGATGGACATTTGGGCTCTTTCCATACTTTGGCTATTGTCAACATGGCATAATATTTTCAAGGTTCATCGTGTTACTGCATGTATCAGACCTTCATTCCTTTTTATGGCTGAATGATATTCCATTGCATAGATATACAATACTTTGCTGATTCATCAGGTGATGGACATTTGAGTTATTTCCATTTTTTGTCTATTATGAATAATGTTGCTATGAACATTCATGTACAAATTTTTGTGTGGATATATATTTTCATTTCTCTATGCCTATGAGTGGATAGGTGGTCATATGGATAGTGGATGGGTCATATGGTAACTTTATGTTTAACTTTTTGAATAACTACTAAACTGTCTTCCAACACAGTTACACTGAACAAGAAAATAAGACCTCTGTTCTCAAGGAGTTTATAGGTACTGATGTTATAATAGATTGCAACTTTGGAAAAAACTAGACCAGAAAGAAATCTTATAGCATCTTACATACAATTGTCTTTTTTTTTAATTAAAAATTTTTAAAAATGTTTATTTATTTTTGAGAGAGACAGAGCATGAGCAGGGGAGGTGCAGAGAAAGAGGGAGACACAGAATCTTAAGCAGGCTCCAGGCTCCGAGCTGTCAGCACAGAGCCCGATGCGGGGCCCGAACTCACGGACCGCGAGATCATGGCCTGAGCTCAAGTCGGACGCTCAACCGACTGAGCCACCCAGGCACCCCTACAGTAGTCTTTAATACAATAAAAACGTCATCTGAAATTCTTACTACAGAACAGAGATTTGGTCCCCTAGCTGCCCTACATGAATAGTGATGTGTAGTCTATTTTTTCCATTATGACACTAAAAGCCTTTCAACTGGGTGTTTCAATTCCATCACAACTAAGAAGTTAGACATTTATAAATCCTGCTAAGCATCTAATTGAGAATTTATTATTACAGCAGAACACCAAGGAGCTGTTAAGTCAATAAAATTCTTTAAAATTCTTTAAGAATTTTCAGAGAATTGGAAACAAATATTGGCAACCTTATTTGGATTATAGGGATGAGAAAATATATATAATTATCCATAAGTGGAAATAAAATGCATAAGATGACAATCACTGCTCAAGAAGAATACGGAACAAGAAGGTACAGAAAGCATATTTAGTACAAAGCACATTTGCTTTTTAAAAATTATTTTATTGCAGTTGCTAAAGTATGTGAGCTTATCTGTGGTTCTGTATAAACAGTACTAAGGGCAAGGCAGACATTGGACTCCCAACAAACCAAACCCGGCTGACCTTTATCTTCAATGCCTCATTTCATGATAGCTGTGACTTTCCCAAAAGGTATTTGAAATCATCTTATGACAATTAATTTGTGACAATTAGAAAAGGCTTGAGGACAGTGCCAAGGAAAAATCTGCATATCGTGGTGATGGAGGGGAATCATAGATTTTAAGGGTGAAGGGACGTTCAAGTGTTTCCAATGTACCTTGCCTTCCTTCTCCCGCCGCTCGCCTGTCCCCCTCCCCCACACCCCCACCCAGGTTGCCCAAATGACAATGACAAACCTGCTAAAACGTTAGCAATCTCTGGTTACACATACCTGTTCTAGAAGTGTGAAGATATTAACTGCAACCCCATCTCTAAACGTAAAACATTGGAGTAACCAAAACATCTAACACAGCAATAAGTCACTATTGTACAAATGGAAATGAGATCTGTGGACATTTGTGGAAGTGTTTCTTGTGATTTTAAATTCAAAAAAGCGGAATATAAACTTGCATTTAGATTATACTTAAAACTGTGCCCAGGAAGATGGAAAGATATGCAGAATAGAAACAGTTGTTTTGCTTGGGTTATGAGGGTAATTTTTCTTTTCCTTTAAACATTTATACGTTTTCTATAATTTCGCTTATTCAGTGTTCCCATATCAAACTAATAAACATAAAAATATGGCTTTCCTTTTTTTTTCTTTTTGTGCTTGAAAACAGATAGAAGTAAAAGGGGGCTAATGTTTAGCTGTGGAGATAGAAATCTGCAATGGCATTCTCCAGGAGTCAGAGGCAATGATCAAAAAATATATATACATAAAGTTTTAAGTTCATTTGGTGAAGCCAGGAAATACTGCATACCTCCCATCCTTTTAAAAACCATTGTAGCTCTTTGTTGAATTTATGTTTGCAATTTAATAGGAGCCAGGGGATCATTAAAAAAGAACAGTTTTAAGAGAAACCACAACACAAGAGAAAAATGTTAGCCAATTCTTAGGACAAACCTAATTACATTTTTACTCATATCCTGAAAAAAAAAAAATCTCCTGTCTTACACCGCATCGTATGGCTGATTGGCAGAAAGAGTTTCCCTTCGGCTTATTTTAATATGTCTTTATTACTTGGATTTCTGCAGTTTAGTGTTTAGATGCAGGGACACATGATCTTTCATTGTTGTGTCTTCTATTGTTTGGAGACCCATAAAACCAGAGGGTTGACAGGTTCAGCATTTTGTTCTTATTATCTGCCCAAGCCATTCGATAGTGTGATTGGTGCTGGTGCACTACAGACGTTCATAAAGGATAATGTCTTTATCTTAGGATGCAGATTTTCAAATAAGAAGAATCTAAGTTTTTTGGATAAAAAAGGTCAACCACGGCAAACTCAATTTGAAATAAGCTGCAAAACAATATCGCTGTCAATGTGGAGTGACTAGATTGGACATCTTTAATTTCAGCCTCTTTGACAATTTATGAAAATTAACGTTAAAGTTTTTAAAACCAGATGGAGATTAGCCATTCGTGTAGTAAGCAAAAATAAACATATTCTGTTGGTATTCAGAGAACAAAAGATACATTCTAATTTAGAGGAAGAATATTGTTTTCCCCTTTTAATATATCTGAAGTTCATATGATCTGGTATTTCTTTTTTTTTTTTAATTTTTAACGTTTATTTATTCTTGAGAGACAGAGAAAAAACACGAGTTGTGAGGGCAGTGGGGGGGGGGGGGGCGGTTTCACAGAGCAGAGAGAGAGGGAGACACAGAATCCGAAGCAGGCTCCAGGCTCCGAGCTGTCAGCACAGAGCCCAATGTGGGACTCGAAATCACAAACCGTGAGATCATGACCTGAGCCAAAGTTGGATGCCTAACCGACTGAGCCACCCAGGAACCCCCATCTGGTATTTCTTAAATAGTAAAAACATACTGTCTTTTTAGGGGCTGACATCAAATAAAGGGCAAGTCAAATATTTTTTGGTTTTACTCTAAATGGGTTGTATCAGACAGACTACAATTTCTTACTTTTCCCCCTTAGAATAATTCAGCACAATTGTATTGAAGCCCTTGTGGCTTTCTGATAATTAGAGAGAAGAAAAGAGCTCCTAATTGGCATGGTGAGGTAAGGGACACTTTGAATAAATGATTTTGATTTTCTTTTTTGTTGAACTTTGCTTTCATCTTAGTGCGAGTTGTCCCGCTCCTGGCTATTCCTGGTTTCTTTTTGTTTTGGCTATCTTGGAGGGTGACCAGCTTCCTGAAGCGGTAACTCTTTAGGATTTGGCAGGGATCGGCAATGACTGACTGCCAGGGCCCCTCCGTCTGTTGTCGGCGGTGGATGAGTCTGCCTGACAGAAATCTGGTCACAACTGAATCCCCACAGGGTGACTGGGATGGCACTGGGAACAGAAGACCGAAGAATGAAATGTTTTGAGAGAATTTGAGAGTTTGCCAGTGTGCATTTAATGAAAACATTTTCATCAAAAATGTTTAATTAAAAAAAAAATAATCAAGTAGACTTAACAATATGAATTCATTCTTCAAAGAGACGATGAATTAGAAAATTAGGAAAATGCATGGGGCGCCTGGGTGGCCCAGTCGGTTGAGCCTCAGGTCATGATCTCGCGGCCATGAGTTCGAGCCCCGCGTCGGGCTCTGTGCTGACCGCTCAGAGCCTGGAGCCTGTTTCAAATTCTGTGTCTCCCTCTTTCTCTGACCCTCCCCCGTTCATGCTCTGTCTCTCTCTGTCTCAAACATAAATAAACGTTTAAAAAAAATTAAAAAAAAAAGAAAATTAGGAAAATGCAAAGGAAACCACCCATCGGACTGCCCACATATCTAGGCAAAAAGGTGGGTGCATGTGAAGTTCTACCAAATGACACGGTTTAATAGGGTCCCAGATGCTGGTTAACCACAACAGTGTCCTTCTGGTGTGAACTTGACTCTGCTGAGGTTGTGGGCACTTGTACAGAAGCAGCAGCATTGCAAGATCAGTGAGCAGAATACCTGAGCTAGACAGAAACAGACATCGACTCTCTTTGATATGTGATCTTTCGTGTATTTGTGGAAAATCCACTTTGGCGGCTGAGGTCCTGAACATATCACTTAGATTTCATTGAAAAAAGGGAACTCGTTTCTTCTTTCTTACCTCCTCTTCTCAAATGCTTTAGAATTGCATCCACACCCTCCCTTCCTCCTTCTCTTCCTCCCTCTCTGTCACTCACACACATGCACACACACAGTCTTTTGATTTGTGTATTTATTTTGTTCCTTTTCGGCTTACTGTCTGGGACGGTCACGTAATCACAGTGCCTTCCATCCACTAAGGGCGGCCGAGACCCCTTTCTTCCTGTAGAGCCTGTCTGTTGCCTCAGCCCTCACCCTGAAGGTATCCTGCAGCCCGGAGCAAGGTCCTCACAGCAGAAGAGTTTCTGAACAGTTCCTGCTGTACACGTCCTTCCTGTCCCACAGAGTTCTCAACAGCTGTCCAGAGTCTGGATGTGCAGGGAGGGTGTGCAGGAAGCTCAGGGGCTGCAGGGCTTGGAGGAGCCAGCCCTGCTTTGCAGGCGATGCGGTCTCTTTGCTTGTCCTCCTCTGGTGTCTCCCCTGGTTCTCTGGCATTTCACGCGTGTTTGGGGAGCCCTCTGGCACACAGTCTGCCTGATAAGAACACGGGGATTAAGGCGACTGTAGTCCCCCTGCCCCAGGCACTAACGTCGATGGTAGAAATGTATTTATACGTGTCAAGTAAGTTATGGTCTGGAAGGTGCATAATGAAAGGCTTCTGAGTGAGAACAGTCTCGAATGTAAGTGGAGACAACTATGGAGTCCATTGCTGATAAGGAAGCAACAGGTTTGGGCAGCCTGGAGGCAGACTGGTTTCACTGCGTGTGGGCTTCCTGGGGCCACTGTAATAAAGCACCTAAGACAACTGAAGCCTCTTGTCTTGCAGTTCTGGAGGCCAGACGTCCGAAACCCAAGCTGCAGTTTCGGCAGGGCTGTTTCTTTCTGGAGGCTCTGAGGGGGAGTCTGTCCCACGCCTCTCTCTAGCTTCTGCTGGTGGCTGGCAGTCCTTGGCTTGTGGACCCATCACCCCCATTTCTTCTTTATTTTACTTTATTTGCTTACTTATTTTTTAAAGATTTTATTTTTAAGTAGTCCCCACACCCAACGTGGGCCTCAAACTCACAACCGCGAGATCAAGAGTTGTGTGCTCTGCTGACTGAGCCAGCCGGGCTGCCCAGCATCACCCCTGTCTCCGCATCCTGTTGTCACACAGTGTTCTCTTCCTTCTGTGTCGGTGTCCAAATTTCCCTCTTCTTGTGAGGACACCAGTTATGGACACCTCTAGACTCCAGTACATCGTTGTAACTTGGTTATACCTGCGATGACCCTATTTCCAAATGAGGTCGCATTCAGTGGAGTTAGGACGTGAACATAACTTTTGGGGGCACAGTTCCACCCGGAGCATGGCATTCTCCACATTCTCCACCCCCGTCTGTATTTGCAGCTCCACTTGTCTTGCCCCGTCCTCAGCACCTGCACTCTTTGGAACTATCGACATTTTGCCCAGACGACTCTGTGGCGGACCGTCCCGGGCCTTGAGCGTGTTAGCAGCCTCCCTGGCCTCTACCCCCTGGTTCGCACCAGAGTAGCCTTCCTCAGCATAGCTGTCATGGCCCCAGATGTCTCCAGACATCACCATATGTCCCAGGGACAAAATCGCTCATGGTCGACAGCCACTTCTTCACAGTGATTTCCGTTTTATCACATTCCCTTGTCTATCTTAAGACTTATTCTCATACGTATCTACTACTATGTTATTTTTATCAAAGTTTACTTATGTATTTTGAGAGAGACACAGAGAGCACGAGCAAGGAGGGGGCAGAGAGAGAAGGAGAGAAAGAATCCCAAGCAGGCTCTGCACTGCCAGCACAGAGCCCGATGTGGGGCTCCCACTCACGAAACGGTGAGATCGCGACCTGGGCCAAAATCAAGAGCTGGCCGCCCAATCGTCTGAGCCACCCAGGCACCCTGTACTACTATGTTATTTAGTACGTAGAGATCCATGACTACAATACCTTTTTCTACCATTGCCAAATTACCCTCTGACTTTTTAAAATTAAATTTCCTATTATCATTTATTAGTATTGGTATTCCTGCATCTTTTGTTTTTAATTTCCTGACAAATGACTGTCCATCATTTCCTTTTCAATTCATTTATAGAGTGCCTGTTTCTTTTTTATTTATTTATTTTTTTTATTAAAAATTTTTTTTAACGTTTATTTATTTCTGAGACAGAGAGAGACAGAGCATGACCAGGGGAGGGGCAGAGAGAGAGGGAGACACAGAATCGAAACAGGCTCCAGGCTCTGAGCTGTCAGCACCGAGCCCGATGGGGGGCTTGAACTCATGGACTGTGAGATCATGACCTGAGCTGAAGTCGGCCGCTTAACCAACTGAGCCACCCAGGCACCCCATATTTGTTATGTTTTTTTTTTTTAACGTTTATTTATTTTTAAGACAGAGAGAGACAGAGCATGAACGGGGGAGGGTCAGAGAGAGAGGGAGACACAGAATCCGAAACAGGCTCCAGGCTCTGAGCTGTCAGCACAGAGCCTGATGCGGGGCTCGAACTCACAAGCTGTGAGGTCCTGACCTGAGCCGAAGTAGGTCGCTTAACCGACTGAGCCACCCAGGCGCCCCTAGAGTGCCTGTTTCAACCACCACTCCCCCAGAGTGCTGCTCATCTAGTAAGCCTGGGTCTGCTCTGATCGCATGTCTCTCCAAAGCAAAGGGGGTGTTGTGCTGTCAGGAGAGACAGAAACTCTCTTAGCATCACCTTGTCTGTGTACGAAGATTAAGCTGAGGATCCTGTATCCCACGATTTTCTGTGCTTAAGCGACACATCTGTTGGGCTGTACGAAGAAGTAAGTGTCATGTTCTTTCCATTTGAATCCTTTGCCAAGTTTGAGATTGCCAAAGAGAAGGAAGATTCTTTCTTTCTAAGCCTGTGAGTTGGACCTTCGGTTTCTGAGTCAGTTTGTGAGGGGGACCAGGGTGGGTATGGATGTGCTCCACCTTGGTACAGCCCACGCTGGTCCTCCTCACTCCCGATTTTGTGATGATGCCGCAAAACTTTGGAGCAGGAACATAGCCTCTAGAAATCTCTAGAAATGAGCACATTTTCCCGGTTCTGCAAGTACTTCTGAAAAGCTCCTTTTGCTTCTGGAAATGCCCCAGATAAAATGTCCTCCACAAAGAAACCTTCAGAATCCTTGAGAAGAGAGCAGTAAGTTACACTTTAACATTTGCTATCTCTAACAGGAGGGGACAAATTCCTGAGGCTTGAAGTTTCAAGAGAATAGCAGATGTTTGGTTCACTTCATATCGGGTAATGAATTAGAGGTGCTTTCCTGGTCCCACCCAGAGGTCCACCCCCGCGGCGTGGACTTCTTGCCACCCGCTCATCTGTCATCTTGCTCGACTGTCACCTACACAAAGCCTTTCTTTCCCCTCCCAGGCAGTGCTCATGGCTTCCTATTCTGGGTCCACCAGCCCTTTGTGTGTCCTATATTTAGAGCTGAATGAATTGTTGGGTAATGATTTGTTTATGTGTCTGTCTCTCGCAGTGGGTGATGAGCTCCTTGCAGCCAGGGACGATGTCCTCTTCATTTCCATACACCCGTCTCCTTTTGGTGAATGAACCTCTGATCTATTTTCTCATCTTTCTGGACACCTTTCTGATTCCTGTTGCCATCCGCATAAACTCCAGACTTGTGCCTCGAGTGCCTCAAGCCTGCCAGAGTGAAGAAACTCGGCCCTCCTGTGTGGGTTGGGCTCTCTCTCTCTCCTGGCATCGACCCTTCTGTTGGCAACGTATCTTCCCAAATACCAAACCACCCCTCCCTTGCTCTGGGTGAGCCCTTCCTCATTCTCAAGGTCGGTAGCAGCACCCCTGTGTGTTGCTGTAGCATTGTGTGCTTTACCTAACGCATGATTTCACACACACTCTTGTGATGGCCTGCACGTTGCTCTATCCCCTGGACTGAAAGACCCTGAGCCCACTGTGTCAGTTTCCTGCCTCCTAGCAGAGAGCCTGGTGCTCAGTAAATATTGGTTGAATCACATCGCTCACAAAATCCACGGGACGTATCACAAAAGTCTGTAGTAAAGTAGGGAGAGAATGTAATCAGAAGTTAGAAAACTTGAGTTCTTGTCCAGGTTACACACAAGGAGGAAAATAAAACATAAAAGTTTGCCCAAGTGTAAGAGCACTTTAGGAAAGAGGGGACTTAGGCCAAGAGAAAGAGGTACCCACCAGGAAGTGGGACCCAAAGTGCAAGGACAGTGAAAAACCAGACAAGTCAGCTTAGCAGGGACGGGGGTTAACAAGATCCAGTGGGAACACGGCCTCTTCATGTCACAGTGGCTCAACAGCGCAAGCACCAGGGCAGAACTACTCCCAGGCAGGTGGGCTGACACTAAGATTGCCCCAGGGAAGAAACCAACAACAGAAAGGATCATTGTTTCGTTTGGGATAAAGACAGGACATCACACCTGAAGTTGACTTATTTCTGCATGTCTGCCATTTATTCCCCTGCTGACTCGACGGGAACGAATCTGTGTCCGCTGTGTGGCCTTGCGACATGGAAGGGACAGGGTGGAACTCAGGCTTTGGCAACCCTTGTGACGTGACTGGCATGTGACGGCTGCCCAGGTGGCTCACCTGGGTGTTGTTCAACTACCAACCGCGTGAAAGGAAGCAGGCCATTCTGTCTTTGAGGCTCAGCGTCCGTCTCTAGAAAAATGAGGACACGTGTTTACATTACGAACCTTAGACAAAACTTAGCTATGACGTTTTTATGACTATATGAACTTGTTTATGCCATCCACCCATGACCTTGAACATAGCTCTAGGAGGACGGGATTCATCTTGTGTCTTCTGTGCCACCACTGAGCTGTCCAATTGGCTGTCGCACATAGTGGATGTTTTAAAATGGAGTTTATTCTCTGACAAATGTTAAGCCATTTCTCTTTAAATCTCTCTCTCTCTCTCTCTCTCTCTCTCTCTCTCTCTCTCTCTCATTGGATTAGATACCTCAAACCTATATTTTTCTACCTTCCTTCCTTATCTGGGACCTTGGCTGGGCATTGGTTGGAAAACCTAGACGTGGCCTTTCCATATTGTCTGAGCTTCCTCATAGTGTGGGAGCTGGGTTCCCAGGGCAAGTGCTTCAAGAGAACAGAGTAAAAGAGCATGGCATTTTTTTTTTCCTATGGCCTAACGATGGAGCTCATAAAGCCTTACTTTTGCCATACTTTATTGCTAAGGCAGACATAAAGGTCCACCCAAGCCGGAGGAGAAGAACACAGACCCTGTCACCCAATGAGAGGAGAGTTAAGGTCACATTGTAGCATGCAGAATGGGATACAATTTGGTGGCCTTCTTTGGAAAATACAATCTACTGCAATGAGTAAATTTTCACCAATTCATGGTGGAATGAAAAAAATGAAACCAAATTGTTTCAAGGTAGAGGACAGTCCTTGATTCTGAGCTGCAGTTTTCAGGTTGAAATGTCCTGCATTGAATGAAGTGACAATTATTGTACTTGGCAATTCTTTTTCTTCAGATACCTACTGTGCAAAATAAAAAGCTGGTGACTTTAGGCCAGGCTCCAAGGTTTTGTGAAATCAGAATCTGGCAGTTTTATTGTATCTACTTTTTCTGTTCAGTGTTACAAGGTCTTTTGCAGCATGCCCAATAAATGGTCATTCATTCTTTGAACACTCCGGGTGACCTTGGGCTCTCCTCATGGAAAGTTTAGCTACTCTCATTGTGAACAGTCCTTATTGGTATAAGTTCTGAGTTACCTGCCTGCTGTAACTCGGACCCTTGATCTTGAATCTTCCCTCTATTCACTTGACAGCTTTTGTATTAGGTAATGACCTCGTTCACCGCCACACCATTATGTTTTCCTTTTTCTAGGATAGACAATCTTAATTGCTGTAAATGTTCTTTTTTTTTTTTAATGTTTATTTATTTTTGAGAGACAGAGAGAGACAGTGTGAGTGGGGGAGGGACAGAGTAAGAGAGAAAGACACAGAATCTGAAGATGCTCCAGGCTCTGAGCTGTCAGCACAGAGCCCGACGCAGGGCTTGAACTCACAAACCGTGAGATCATGACCTGAGCCAAAGTCGGACGCTTAACCGACTGAGCCACCCAGGCGCCCCACTTGCTGTAAATGTTCTTAAAGTGATCTGTCCGTAGATTGGGTTCTAGGTAAGCTTTAATAAAATGGTGGTATTATCTATCTTCTAGGATCCTGGTACCCTCAATTTGTTCTTGTTGGGATTATGGTCATCAAGGTTCTTGCTGGCTATACATTTCTGTATTATACAATCCTGTTTATATACTTCTGGAATTGTAACAGTTTGGCAATGTTCTTCTTCCATAGGTGATTACAACAAGAAAATTGTTCTGAGCAGTACAGAAAACAATGAGACTACTAAAGCTCTTAGAACTTAAAAAAAAAAAACCAAAAAACAGGTACAGCACAGAGATGGTATATATGAAATATATAGTTAATTAAATTTTTTTTTAAACATTTATTTATTTTTGAGAGACAGAGCATGAGCAGGGGTGGGGCAGAGAGAGAGGGAGACAAAGAATCGGAAGCAGGCTCCAGGCTCTGAGCTGTCAGTGCAGAGCCCAACACAGGGCTCGAACCCACAAACAGTGAGATCATGACCTGAGCCAAAGTCAGATGCTCAACTGACTGAGCCACCCAGGCACCCCCTATAGTTAGTTTTAAATCCAAATTTAAGAAAGTATAAACTTCCAGTTTTCTTCAAGTCCTATCCTTATGCAATTATTTTTACACTCAAATTGGCTCCTTAATTTTATTCCAGTATTTTATTATTAATATTTTGCTATTGTTATTACTACTATTGCTGCTAAACACATTTCAACTGCTGGCTTTTGTCTCTCACTTTAGTCTCTCCAGAAGTTGTTTGTTCTGGTGCTTTCCTCTCTAATTGGTCTTTACAGTTTCTTTGCAAATTTGGTATAACCATCTTCTGAACCTTCATCTAAGTCATTAACTGAAACGGTGAACAGGATGGGCTGGAGTAGAGAACTCTGGATCACTTCTCCAGCTGATTGACCCTAAGTCTGGGTGACTCTGTCTACACACCTTACTGCACTACTGTGCAAAATGCCTTTCTGAAATTCACGCTTCTTAGGCTGGACATCCTTCTGCCTGTTTACCTTTTCAATCTCTGGGAGCAATTACATGAGAATGGGTAGATTTTTTTTTTAATGACTTTGGATAGGCTCCCCATGACCTCTGCTCTCCCTTTTGTCACAAAGCATCTGTTTTACAACCTGTTTTAGTGTTTTTCTAGGAGTTCATTTTTCAAGCTTAGTCCTCTGTAGCTCCTGAGATCTGTGTTTATTACGTAATCCAAATAGGACCAAAAGTTGTCATCAGTATCTTTTGGGCCCGTTTCCTTCCATGTTCCAAATTTCTCTTAGGGTTCCGAACTGTGGTTTAAAGTTGCATCTTTTGGGTCCTGGGAATGAATTGTTCTGGACCTAGAAGCCAGGGTGATTAGTTTCTATGCGTCAAGCAGGAGTCACACATTGCCCATCTAATTTTAGAGTCTGGATAGCTTGAAACTATCAACAAATATTTAGCAACAAAATTGACCAACCAAAATGAAACTGCAACCATTGATGTTTGAGTGTACAAGTGGAGCGCTCGCCTGAACACCTTGAAGGGGCAAAGGGCCCATTAACGTCAAGGGTGTTGGGATAGAATGAGGGGCCAAGTGGAATTTTATTATTCCTTTGACTCCATGAATGCCCAGGCTGATGTGGTCTGAGAAGACATATGTTAGACTTAAATGACTCTAGTTTAGATGATGATGAATACTCCCAGATGACTTAGTTTTCCATCACATTCATAGCTCCAACCAAGTCTGAGTCAGTCATAACTAATTCCACATTGATAATGGCTTTCCTGTGTTTTCAAACATTCAATTGATGAATTATCCTCAAGGAGTTTCTTAAGGCATGTCAAGAATTTATCAGAGGTTTGCTCTGAGAAAAATTAGTGTGGACTCTGGTTAAATCCTTTTTTCCCATGGATTGTAACTTGGCACCTGAGCCAGTTTTATTATTTGTGGGAAAAATGTTGTCACGTATCCGTAACAATGGGCAGTCTGTCCTACATTGCTACCTCAGTACCACTCCTGTCTCTCTTTGGCCCAATTCTGCTGTGCCACATGCGTTTTGCATTCTCATGTTAGAATCCTATTTTCTATGTACTTTTTCTTTTTAATGTTCATTTAGTTTTGAGAGAGAGATACACACACACACACACACACACACACACACACACAGAGTGGGGAAGGGGCTGGGAGAGAGGAAGACATAGAATCCGAAGCAGGTTCCAGGCTCCGAGCTGTCAGCACAGAGCCCGACGCGGGGCTCGAACTCCCAGACCGCGAGATCATGACCTGAGCCGAAGTGGGATGCTTAACCGACTGAGCCACCCAGGCGCCCCTCTGTGTACTTCCTTAACACACAGTGTTCTATCTAAATGTTTTCTTTACTTCTTCTTTTTTTTTAAGGCCTGTACTCTTGCAGGTTTCTATTCCAGACATAAGTAGCAGAGCAATCTTACATGACGGTACTCCTGGGGACCTCACTGTCTTTTCCCTTGCAACTCTGACGTGGATCATGGAGCCGTCCCCTCCTCCTCTGCCCCCACCTTCTTTGGCGCAGTCTTCCATACAGACTCACTGCCGTTGCAGTTCTATTGCTCCAGAAGATGGTCCTTCTGGAAGGATTTGAAGGCTCGGGTAGGCCCTTCTTCCATGTGACCCACATCTGGTCCATACAAGATGCTCATGCATCCTGTGCTTGGTCGTCTCTGTGAGGATAGACCACTTCCGTCACTGCTTTAGTCCATTTGGGCTGGGGCCCCTTTTTTGAAATTGTTCTGCACCCCCAGGCCCTTGTGCTCCAGGCCTGCAATGGGAGAAGAAGCCCCAAGGATCCCCAGAATGTCTCGGGTATTCTCTGAGAAGACGGAGGCTTTCTCTGCAGTTCTCCTCGTTTCTGAGTCTCACCCAGAATCACCCTCCACTGTCCGTTCATGGCAGTTCAGGCTTCTCCTGGCACGTGCCTTACGACTCCTCCAGCCTCTCCCCTCTGCCAAGTCTCACGGCGCTTCCACGGTTTTAAGTATTTGTTATAACCGCACCCCCACTTTTCGGTACCAGTTTCTGTCTTAGTCTGCCTCGGCTGTTGTTATAAAAATTCCATAAACCAGGTGGTTTATAAAGCACGCTTATTCCTCCCAGTTCTGGAGGCTAGGAAGTCCAAGATCAAGGCACCAACAGATTTGGTGTCTAGTGAGGCTCTGCTTCCTCCTTGAAGGCTGTCTTCCTCCTGTAATGTCGCAGGGCAGAAGGGACGAAAGAGCTCTCTGGGGCCTCTTGTATAAGGGCACTGATCCCATTTATGATTACCCTGCCCCATGGCTTAATCACCTCCCAAAGGTCCCACCTCCTAATACCATCACCTTGGGGGTTAGATTTTAGCATAAGGATTTGGGGGAAGTATACACATTCAGTGTGTTACAATCCCCAAAGCAGCTTAGCTAGCCTGTTGGGTGTTCTGTACCTAACAGATTGGAGTTGACACTGTGCACTGGGACACCCTCTAGACGCAGGGTGTCGAGCTCTCCGGGCAGTCTTTTGGAGTTCCTTTTGCCAGTGAGGTCCTCGGATCTCTGCAGAGAAGCCTCTTCCAAACTCGTCCTCCAACCTCTAACCCTTTCACCCTTTCATACTCCTGAACTTCATGTTAACTGTCTTCCTTTGAAAAGTTGCAAGTCCTGCTAAGTGGTTTGTTCCACAACTTACTTTAACGTCTGATATGTAGAGGTACTATTTTCCTAAGGCCGCCTTAACCAAGTGCCATAACTTTGGTGGCTTAAGGCAGACATTTATTCTCTCACTGTTCTGGGGTCCAGAAATCTGAAACCAAGTTGTTAACAAACTCACGCTCCATCCGAAGGCTCGAGGGAAGAATCCTTCGTGGCCTTGTCCGGATTCTGGTGGCTCCTGTTCATCCTTGGAGTTCCTTGGCCTGTAATGACATCACCCGGATCTCTGCCCCCATCTTCACACCGACCTCTTCCCTGTGCCTCCTCTGGGTCTCTGTATCCAGATCTCCCTCCCCTTTCTCTTGTAATGACAACAGCCATTGGCTCTAAGACCCACCCTAATCAAGTGTGACCTCATTCTTAATTTGATCACATCTGCAAAGACTCTATTTCCAAATAGGGTCACATTCACTGGTATCGGGGTTAGGATTTAGGCACAGCTTTTGAGGCGGGGCGCAGTTGAACCCACCACGATAGGTTACTCGATGCCCTAGGTGAAACCTTCAGGAAAAATGTGTTTACATAAATTTTTAGTGAGCTTAATGGGTCAAGCTTGATGATGGGACTATGTTAAAAAAAACAAAAAATAAAAAACAAAACAAAATGAAAAAGCATTGTTTAGTTGGTCGTATCTCCATAGGGAGTTGCCACTGCAATTAGGTCCTTAATTATGTATCGTCTCACCATTTGGTTATATGGTGTATGGTTGTATGGGTTTTGAGAGTAGAGGCCCCATCTTTCACATCCTTCCAAGGTTCATAGCTCACTGCTTAGTACGGAGTAAGTGCCGAGGAAAACCAGATGATGACCATTCTCTTCACGGCAGCATGAAAACTTCGGTTGTAGCGTGAGGGATTTCAGTGCAACGTGACATGTTTCCTGACACTGAAAATAATTGACATTGGCATGTATTCCCGAGGAAGGGTGGGGAATTGCTGTCTCTGGGACTCACAGCCCAGTGCGGAGCTTAGGGAAGCCTGCTGTCCCAACGGGCTGACCCTAAGGAACCCCCATGCTAAGACACACCATTCATCCCTTTACGTACCACTGAGGAAGAAACAATGCTGCCGAATGTGATTGTAAGGCGTTGCGAATATAAGATGCATCATAACCACAGGCGGTAAAATTGGAAGAAAACGGGGTGAATCTTAGAATCAATGAAATACAGTACTGAAACAGAACACAGTGTCTTTTCATCTGTGCAAAGGAAAGAGTGAGCAGGCGTTGTGGGCGGGACGCTGGGCTTCCCCAGCCCGGAGCCCCCAGGGTGGTGGAATCTGGGATTTTATTTGCAAGAGTGTGGTGTGGCGACTGGGTGTGGGTTTTGCAGCCTGACAGACCTTTCCTTCTTGGAGTCTCCAGCTTCCTTATCTGTAAAGGTGGAATAGCAACCACATCCTTGTAGGGCTTTTTGTGAGAATCCAGTGACATGAGTGAACACGCCCATCTAGGAGCCTGGCCCTTGGGAGTTTCTTCTTCCCTTTCCTGTGCTCCTCCCCTTTGCCTCCCTCGGATGCTCACAATGGAGAAGTAGAAAGTAACTTAGACTATATCATGACCTCAGACAATGTAAATTCTGAACACTTGATTCGTTAGATTCCAAATAGAATCCTCATGTCTCATTATTACACTTGCATATTGTATTAGTTTCCGGGTGCAATAAGGCACCGCCAATTTTGTGTGTTACTCCAGTGCGGATTTGTTCTCTTGTAGTTCTGGAGGACAGAAGTCTGATGCAGGGTCTCTGGGCCAACATCCCGATGTGGGCGTGTTTGTATCTGGGGGCCCTAACAGGGTCTGGCTCACACCCTTTCTGGTGCCTGCAGGCTGCCTGCCCTCCTTGGTGGCCCCTTGCCCCCCACCACCAAAGGGGTGCCAAAGACGGCATCTATCTCCTTGTGCCTTTCTTCTGTGGTCACATCTCCTTTTGACCAACTCTCTGATCCCTTCTTCCATCTCCCACTTCCGTTTTTACGGGTTTTAGGATGATTACCTTGGGCCTGGCAGGATAATCCAGGATAGCCTCCCTGTTTTAAGGTCAGCAATGAACTTTTTTTTTTTTTTTTTTAGTTTATTTATTTATATTGAGAGAGAGAGAGAGAGAGAGAGAGAGAGAGAGAGAGAGATTATGTGCGTGCATGTGTGAGTGCGTGTGTGAGAGGGGCAGAGGAAGAGAGGGAGAGAGAATCCCAAACAGGCGACTCCCTGTCAGGCAGAGACTGACGTGAGGTTCTATCTCATGAACCACGAGATGGTGATCGTGACCCGAGCCAAAATCGAGAGTCAGAGGCTTCACCAACTGAGCCACCCAGACACCCTGGCCAATGAACATCTTTAATTCATCTGCTACTGTGGTTCCCCTTTGCCATATAATCTAACATATCTGCAGGTTCTAGGTTAGGACGTGGACATCTTTGGGGGCCACGATTCTGCCTACCATACATATTGTAAAATATCTATTTATCTCCCTTGTTTCTTAATTGATTATATCTGTGTGGCTTAAAAAAAATCTCATGTTTGAATACCTGCAATTCAATCAATACCTCTATCATGTCACTTGAGCATTATATCAAAATGATCTATTTGTATGTATCTGTCCACCATACTAATACATATGCTTCTTAGGGATGCTTCTTATCCATCTTTGAATTCCCTGAACACAGGACAGTGATTAATGTAAAATAGATTCTTGATAAATGATTATGGAATGGAACAGGATGAGCTTTATTTATTTTCGAAAAATTTCTTAGATTGTCTTTTTTTACACTCTTATAAATATCTTCCAAAACCCAAGTGCCTTTGGTTTCGAAACTTTTGTCTTTCTGTATACAAATTTTTCATCTCATAAACTTTGAGAAATACATGATTTGTTTCATTCTATTAAGTGGAAATTCACATAGGAAATGTAGAAAAATGAAAATAATAATAAAAATTATTTTCAGGTTGTTTTAAAAGGAGAATGAAGGCCTGTGAAGTTTCCTAATATATACAACCAGGATTTCACTTCAAATGTGAAAGGAAATTGGACATTATTTTCCCGAGAGACTTTGGTTCTATTAACAAGGAACCATTTGTATTCTGCATGAACCATGAAAGTCAATCATCTATCCTTAGTTATGTGACTTTCCAGTGTCTTACATCAATGTCTGCATCAGCAGGAATAATCCATCCAGTTTTGGTTGAAGCCAAACATATTTATTGCATTTTTCTGTGAATTTGGCAGAATATGCAATATTCTGAATATACAAACGAGATTCTGGGGAAATCCCTGTTGCTGTTGTTGTTGTTGTTGTTGTTGTTGTTGCTGCTGTTGTTGTTGTTGCTGTTTCCTTTGTCATTAATATCTCTTCAGTTTTCTCATCTGGGCACAAAAGAGTGAAATAAAATCAATCAACCTTTGACTCATTCTCAGATCGTCCATTAAAACTGATCGGCTAACAAGATGATCCATTTACTATATACTTTTAGTCTTGATATTTTCCCTAGTAACGTTTTCTTTAGTATATTCTCTTACCTCTCCTGTATGGTTCTTTTCATTGGTTTTTATGCTCCGAATAGGCAACATTCTTTACTTCCATAATCCTTGCTAAAATAGCATTCCCTGTCTCTTAGGAAAAGCAGGCATAGACCTGCTTCTAAATCAAAGGCCTCCAGCACTGAAGGTAGCCTCGTGGCTCTTTGTGGGCCCAGTAAAAATACACAGTCATCACTGCAAATTGACTTCTGTTCCTCAGAAGAAAGATTTACCTGTTCCCTGGGTTCTGCTTCTAGTTCTGCCAGTCTGCATGCAGTGACTTTGTAGGAGTTAAAACTGGGCAATAGGGTCGGTGCTTAACATATGTGGTGAGCTTCATAGGCCAATAATAATTCTGTCATTTCTAGTGGTCCTACAATTTTGAGATACAGTTGGAGTAAGTATTAGGACTGTGGTTTCCTCTGATGTAAAAAAAGGGGATTTAAATATAACTATTTCTCCTTTTTAAAAGCATTATTTCAGGGGCGCCTGGGTGGCTTAATTGGTTGGGCCTCCAGCTTCAGCTCAGGTCATGATCTGGCAGTTCATGGGTTCGAGCCCCGCATCAGGCTCTGTGCTAACAGCTCAGAGCCTGGAGCCTGCTTCCAATTCTGTGTCTCCCTCTCTCTCTGCACCTCTCCCACTCACCACTCTGTCTCTCCCATTCTCAAAAATAAATAAACATTTAAAAAAAATTTTCTTTAAAGCCTTATTTCATTCTCCATCACTTATTTCAAAAGAAATCCATGAAAATACAGATTTTAAAAAAGAAAAATTATCGGGGTGCCTGGGTGGCTCAGTCAGTAAAGCTTCTGATTTAGGTCATGATCTCACAGTTCGTGAGTTCGAGCCCCACGTTGGGCTCTGTGCTGACAGTTCAGAGCCTGGAACCTGCTTCAGATTCTGTGTCTCCCTCTCTCCCTTCTCCTCCCCCACTCATGCTCTCTCTGTCTCAAAAATAAATAAACATTAAAAAAAATTTTTAAACAGAAAAAAAAGAAAAATTATCTATAATCTCACCAATTGGGGTGGCAGCATTTTAATGGTTCTTCTTTCCAATTTTTATATAAATTATAACTATGATATGACTGTGTGTATATATCATATATAAGCTTTTCTATGTGTATATCCTTTTATTTTAAAATAACAAAAACGGGGGCACCTGGGTGGCTCAGTTGGTTCAGTGTCTGACTCTTGATTTCAGCTCAGGTCATGATCTCAGCGTTGGTGGGTTCCAGCCATGAGTTGGGCTCTGCACTGACAACAAGGAGACTGATTGGGATTCTCTGTCTCTCATTCTCTCTCTGCCCCTCCCTCACTCACACATGCACACTCTCTGTCTCCCAAAGTAGATAAATAAACATTAGAAAAAAATAACAAAAATATCATCATGTACATGCTCTGCCCCCTCACCAGAATGAAATCTCCTTCAGGTGACTGTCTTCCTTATCTTATTATCTGTTCTAATTCCTAGAATAGCATCTGGCATACAGTAGGTCCTCAATAAGTAGACAGTTGTTGATTCACTGTTTTTATCACTGCACCCTGTGCTGTAAGCCTTTCCCACAGTAATTAATACAGAAAATGAATTTAGCCTCATCTTACTGAGGAATGTTGAAAAATGTGACTTACCACTTTCAGTTATAAAATGAGGAAGTTTTGGGGATCTAATGTACAGCCTGGTGACTTTAGTTAATAGCACTGTATTGTATACTTGAAATCGGTTAAGGGAGTGGATCTTGCGTGTTCTTACCACACATGCACACAAACAGTGGTAACTGTGTGAGGTGATGGGTATGTTAATAAACTTGACTGTGGTAATCCTTGCACTCTCAGTATGTATCTTAAACCATTATGTTGCACATCTTAAATATGTACAACTTCCATCTGTCAATTATACCCCAAGAATGCTGGGAAAAAAAAGAGAGGTGTGATTTACCGTAAGAATTGTCAATAGATGTACTGCTGGGGCAACCACAGGAGGTAACGATAAAGAACAGAAGATCTTTGCCTGCTGAGAGCTCACAGCAGAGTCCTGCGATTGCCTTTCCTTAGCCAGACAGCCACCTAGCCCACAGGACACCTCCATCTGGGAACAGCCACATTCAGTGACTGGTAGATAAGGGGACACCAAGTCTCAGCCCCGTGTCTCAATTCCGTTCAATGCTGAAGGGCCATCCCTGCTGAGAACTCATGGTGTACTGGCTCATATTGGATATTCCCGGCCAGTGCAACACAACACAACCTCTCTTTTCACTCATCCTCTCCCAGCCTTTCTTCCCCAGTTGCTCCTGAGAGCAGAACGCCGACAGCAGACCCCCAGTAACCACCCAAAAGCTCTGTCTCAGAGTCTCTTTCCCAGGAAACCCAATGCATTCAATGTTTGGGCTGTTTCCACATGTTTTGCAGCTATAAACATGGCTGCAATGGATAGCCTTGTTCAAATGTTCGTCTTCCCCACTTAGTGATTTAGGGTAAATTGCCAGAAGAAAA
The DNA here is from genome assembly GCF_014898765.1 of Herpailurus yagouaroundi. Classification (NCBI taxonomy): domain Eukaryota; kingdom Metazoa; phylum Chordata; class Mammalia; order Carnivora; family Felidae; genus Herpailurus; species Herpailurus yagouaroundi. The sequence goes on along the minus strand of NW_024412397.1, from coordinate 7,834,096 downwards.
ATTTTGTTGATTAGAAAGGATAAATGTTTTTAAGGCTTTTGCTACCAGATGGCAAACCGACTCTAGAAGGGTTGCAGAATTTACAGTTTTATTGGCAATGTATGATGATGCCCATCCCCCCACTTTCTTGTCACCACTGGGGCTTCCTTTGTGGGTTGGTTTGATTTTAATTTTGATGTGTTTAATGGGGAGAAAAAGCTTTGTCATTGCTTTGTATTTGCAGTGCATTGATAACTAGAAATGTTCAACATGTTTCCCTATGTCTACAGAACGTTTGTGTTTCCTCTTTTGTTAATTTTCTGTTATGGTCCTATGCCAATTTTTCTTCTGAGGGTTATAAATGAATAAGAAGAAATTCTAATTGTATTTATACAGACTGTTTTCAATCTTCTATAACATAATTATTCCTGATCTATATTTTTACTATGTTAATTTCTTTAAATGTAGAGAGACATTTATATTTTTGTAGTTAAATCTGTCAACTTTTTCAGTCCTTTTTCTGTATAAATTTTGCACTTGGAGTTAGGCTTAAAAGTCTTTCTCTACCTCTTAAGTGTGCAAACATTTGCTTCAACACTTTTCTGATGCTTTTTTATTTTACAAATATTTTTAACTATCTAGAATTCATTTTGCCAGCAAACAGATAATATAAACTGGTGGCCGGGGCTGTATTGGGCTTGCTTGGGTCATGGGTTTATCATGTCCCCCCAAAGAATATGTTCAAGCCTTTAATCCCTGTATCTGTGCATGTGACCTACTTTGGGAATAGGGTCTTTGCAGATGCAGTCAAGCTAAATGAGGTCCTACTGGGTGAGGGTAGACCCCAATCCAGTGATTAGTGTCCATAGAGAACATGGGAAATTTGGAAACCACAGACAGGAGATGCAATGCAGGAACAGAGACTGGAGTGATGTGTCTATAATCCAAGGAATACCAGGTCCCTCTGGACCCAGAGGCCAGGAGAAAGGCAGCTAACAACACATTCTCCCTCAGAGCCTCCAGAAGGAGCCAACCCCGCTGACACCTTGATCTTGGACTCCTTGCCTGCAGAAGTGGGAGGGAGAAAGTTTCAGTGGTTCTAGCTACCCAGCTTGTGGTAGTTTGTTAAGGCAGCTCACTGTTTTAAAGATGTTTGAAATGATTGCCATCAGTGAAAAATTGGGGCATTTCATCTAAAAATAGCAGGTGAACTCTGAGCCCTCATGGTAGTGTGGTCTTGGCCGGACCTCCTACTCACTTTCTCTGCACGAGGAGGAGCTCATGGGTGGGGGAAGCTACCTTTCTCAGCTCTAACAATTTTTTCTTTTCCTTTCTTAATGCTAAACTTGTCCCAACATCATTTCCTAAGTAATGCAACAAACCATATGAAATGCTGCTTGCATCCTTGGCCATATGCTCATGTAGCATGTGAGTCTATTTGGGGGCTTTGTATTCCTTTATTTTTTTTTAAGGTTTTTACATTGATTTTTATTTATTTATTTTAATATTTATTTATTTTTGAGAGAGACACAGAGTGCGAGCAGGGGAGGGGTAGAGAGAGAGGGAGACGCAGAATCTGAAGCAGGCTCCAGGCTCCTAGCTGGCCTCAGCACACAGCCCCACGTGGGGCTGGAACTCACAAACTGTGAGATCATGACCTGAGCCAAAGTCGGATGCTTAACTGACCGAGCCACCAAAGCACCACAGGGTTTTTTCTTTCTGAGAGAGAGAGAGCATCAGCAAGAGAGGGGCAGAGAGACAGGGAGACAGAGGATCCCAACGGGCTCAGCACTGACAGCAGAGATCCCGATGCGGGGCTGGAACCCACAAACCGCAAGATCATGACCTCAGTCCCAGTCAGTTGCTTAACTGACTGAGCCATCCAGGTGCCCCTTGTGGGTGGTGGGTGGGAGGGGCTTTCTAGTCTCATCCTCTAATGTGCCTAAGTAGCCATTCAACTGCATTGCACAGTTGGGCTTATGACCCTTTAAATATATCTTGTTCAATCTCATTGGGCAAGCAGGGGACACTGCCTTCCTTCAGTACTACAATTCTATCCATTAAGATAAGTGAATTTAATAGAAATAAATGCAGATTCTGCCAAGTAGACTTAAGATGACTGCAGCCCCTTACACAGGTCTCCCCATTGGAAATGTAAGCCATTAGCTTCCTGGCTACGGGTTGGTTTCCCACTGCCAATTTCTTTTCTATGAAAAACAGTAATTTGAGTAAAGAGTCGTCTCATTATCATTGCAGTTGTAAACATCATTTGTTGTCTGAAAAAATATGTGGCATTAAAATATGTAAGATATTTGTCAGTTTTGTGAACTTCATTAAAATGTATGCGGATGTCCTTTTTCCTGTAGCCAAGTGTCACCTTCTTGAATTTTGTATGCACAAAATTTGAATTAGTAGGAAAAAGATTACCTGAGGGAATTATGTCTGTAGAATACTTAAAGGGGTGCTTGAAATGATTAGTTAGTGATCATGTTCAGAAGGTCCTTTTATTTAATTTTTAAAATTTTTATAACTTTTTAATTTGAAATAATTATAAATTCATAGGCAGTTGCAAAGAAATGTCTAGGGAGGTCCTGTGCACCTTCCCCTCATGTTAACATTTTATGGAACAATAGCATAGTATCTACACTAAGATGCTGCTGTGGGTACCACCCGTAGACGTCTCCCAAGTTCACCATTTGTCATGTGTATCCCCATGCAGTGTGGCTTATTACATAACCACCACCACGATCATGATACTAAACTGTGTGGTCACCGCAGGCTCGGTCGTGTTATCCCTTCATAGCCACACCATCCTCTCTCCCATCCTAACCCCTGGCAGCAACCAATCTGTTCTTTATTTCCACAATTCTGTAATTTCAAGAATGTTACATACACGGCATCATGGAATAAGTAACCTTTTGGAATTGGCTCTTTCATCCAGCATAATTCCCTGGAGATCCATCGAGGGACCACTCGTGCCTTTTCATTCCTGGGTGGTTTTCTGTGGCGTGGATGCTTCATCGGGTATAATCACTCACCCGATTGCAAGACATTTGGGTGGCCTCCAGTGTTGCCTATTATGAATGAAGCAGCTATGAACATTCCCATGCAAGTTCTCATGTGGAAATGTCTTCCTTTCTCTGGGTTGAATGTCTGAGATTGCGGTTGTGGGGTGGTGTGGTAAGACCACATTTACTTTGGGAAGAGCTGCGGGGCTACTCTCCAGAGGGGCTTACGGAAAAGCCATTTATTTAAAATAATCCTGTTCTTCTGTTTTCATCCCTTTAAAACATCTTTATTTGTTTCCTGCTTAAAAAATAATTCCTGTCTAAGAGGTATCACAAATACAACTTTGATGATATTCCGTTATTTGCAACTTTGCAATTCGGTCTTCCTTTGTCATTGCTCTGTTTATAGTTTCTAGCATTCGTTTTCCCAGTTGTTCACCTATTCGTTAGGTCTCTTCGTCACCTGGAAAACAAGGTGCCTTAGGACAGAACCCGACGTGGGTTCCCGTGTAAATGACGTTTAGGGCTTGGCGGGTACAAATAGAGCTGCTCTGAGCATGTGCACACGGTTGTGGGAGGGGCATCTGCTCTCCTCTCTCCTGGGCAAGCACCCGGAAGCAGGATTGCTGGGTCACGTGTTCAGTGGATGGTTAACTTTCTAAGAAATATGAAATAGCTTTCCAGAGTGGCTGCCCCATTTTGCATTCTCGCCAGGGACCAGGAGCGTCCCCGCCGCTCTGCCTCCACACCTGCACTGGGAACAATCAGCTTCGGCACCCCTCTGTTCCAATGGATATGTAGAGGCATCTCAGTGTGTGTGTGGGGGGGGGGGGGTTTTTTTAATTTTTTTTAAGGTTTATTTTGTTTTTAAGAGAAAGAGAGACAGAGCGTGAGTGGGGGAGGGGCAGAGAGAGAGGGAGACACAGAATCTAAGGCAGGCTCCAGGCTCTGAGCTGTCAGCAGAGCCTGATGCGGGGCTCGAACTCAGGAACTGTGAGATCATGACCTGGGCTGAAGTGGATGAGTAACCGACTGGTGGTTACTATGGTTTTTACTGGCATTTCTGTAATGGCTAATGACATGAGCACTTTTATTTTTTTAAGAGAGAGAGAGAGCACGTGCTTGCATGGAGGGGCAGAGGGATATTGAGAGAGCAAATCCCAAGCAGGCTCTATGCCCACAGCGGAGCCTGATTCTGTGCTGGATCTCAAGACCCTGAGATCATGATCTGAGCCAAAATCAACAGTTGGATGCTCATCTGACTGAGCCACCCAGGCGTCCAATGACGTGTGCATTAAAAAAATGTTTTTTCATTTATTCATTTTGAGAGAGACAGAGAGAGTGAGTGGGGGAGGGGCAGAGAGACAGAGAGAGAGAGAACCCCAAGTAGGCTCTGCACTGTCCACACAGAGCCCCCTGCGGGGCTCAAACTCATGAAACAAAAGGTGATACCATGACCTGAGCCAAACCGAGAGTCCCACACTTAACCAACTGAGACACTCAGGCACCCCAACGTGTGCATTTTCAGATGTACTTACTATCATCTGCATAACCTCTTTGATGAAGTGTCTCAGTTTCTGCTTATTTCTGAGTTATATTTTTGCTATTGAGTTTTGGGGGTTAATTATGTATTTCTTTGCATATGTGATTTACAAACATTTTCTCCAAGTTTTGTGCCTTGTGTTTTCATTCTCTGGACAGTATTTTCATAGAGCAAGTTTGTAATTTTGATGAAGTCCAATTTATAAGTTTTTTTTTTCTTTTCTGAATTGTGTTTTCCGGTGTCTTATCTAAGAACTCTTGGCTAACCCCAGTCACAAAGATTTTCTATGTTTTCTTCTGAAACTTTTATAGCTTTGTACTTTGAATTGAAATCTTTGTTTCATTTTGCACCCTTCATACAAGACATGAGGTTGAGGTTGTGGTTTATTATTTTTTTTCTTTTTGGTATATGGAAGGCCAGTTGTGCCGTCATTAGTTCCAAAGACTTCCCTCAATCCATCGCATTGCCTTGTATCTTTACCACAAATTAATTGACTGTAACTATGTGGGTCTATTTCTGGACTCTTTACTCTGTTAATATTTTACAATGTAGCTACTGGAAAATTTTAAATGACATGTATGGCCCTCATTTTATCTCTATTGGACAGCATTGCTGGAAGCATGAGTGACAGCCAGAGGGCTGGCCTTCAGGATGTTCCAGTCAGTCCCTGGGGGAGGGCATGACCTCCTGGCCATTTCCGGGGGGGGCGTGGTTCTCGATGTTCAGGGCCAGCCCACAGGCTAGTGAGTGGGAGGGGTATCAGCAGAGTCTACTCTGATCTTCGCGCCTTTACCCATTGTATCCCTTTTCTTCCTCCTTTCCTTTGTGGTGATGTGTTTCCATTCCGAGTGTTGCACTTCTTCCTTCCCATTCTATCTCCCTCTCTCTTTCTCTCTCTTCCCCTTCCTCACATTCAGTGTAAAGGTTTGTTGATGGTCCTAATCTATTTTCTCTTCTTTATGCACCTTAAATTATTCCTTTCTCCTTCCTTTGCCCTTCTCACATTTTCCCCTTTATCTATCCATAACTTTTGCCCACTCGGTTCTGCTCCTTTTAATACTTAATCCATATGTACATGTTCCATTTTTTATCTTCTTTTGACACATCTTCCATCACAGATAGTCATCAAAATCATATGACCATATATAAATACACAATAATAGCATGACCACAAATAGGTATAAGGGCCATGTCTATCCTAGCAAGCAGTGTTTCAACAGCAGTAGTATGACCATATTTTTAAAACTCCCAGAATATTAATTTTGAGTAGCACTCAATATACAGTTACAGTATACATTGAAAATTATTTAAAAATTGGTTGACAATTTACATTCTTCCTGCCATAAATTTGCCTTCTTCCTCGCATATGTGCAGGACAACTAGCTCCTCCCCTAATCAGTTCAGTGGACAACAGTGAAGTAAGCGTTTATTTAATGTCCTTGTCTACCTCCTGCTATGCAATTTGATAATCATGATAGTAAAGTTATGCATTTGATGTAATCGGTGTGCCTAGTGAAATCCGAGTTAGTTCAATTTGCCTGACTTCATTTGTAAACAAAGGATGGTGGCCTGAAGGAAAATTCTGTTTGGAAGAAAAATTGAAAGAATGAGTAATTAGTTCTGATTTTTATTCCTCAACCAAAGGTATATGGAAAACCTAAGCATCCTACTGGCATCCCCTGGTGAACAGCCGTGTGGTCTTAAGACGTCTTCTTAGCAGCTATGTAGAATTAAAGTTCATTACCTGGCCACACCTACAGAGTTACATATAAAGAGGAGACAGTGTTTTATTACATAAAACTACATGCAATTTCAGGACTAACTTCGTTCGTGAAGATTTGACTGTATCCAATATGTAAAGTGTGCCTTCATCTTTTGAAGCATGTTGTGATTAACTGCTTGTTGCCTATCAAAATATTCCTTCACAGTTTTGAGGGTCCTTTTTTCAGCGATACTTCTAGAAAATCATTTTGCTTTCCTTACTTTATTGCTGCCTTAGTGTGCAGAAGTGTGGCCTTACAGGAGCCGGCCAGAAAGTGCACGTGCTATGCCTGCAGAGTCTAAGGAGAGCCCGGATCTTCAAGAGCGTTCCCATGTTGTGGGGAAAAGTCTTTTTAGGAGCTGGCTCTCTCTACTTTCTGTCCCAGAGATTTCTCTTGTTCTCTTAGTCTTTCTCACCTTTCCCATCTACGTTTCAGAAAGCTTAGAGGTGAGTTGTGATGTACAACTACTCCAGAGAACTTAACGCTGTGGGGTCTTTGGTGGGGGTGGGGTGGGGATTAAGAGAAGCTTGGTTGAACTCGGGTCACAGGTTCACTTGGCGTGGGTCTGGAACAAAAGATTCCTTATGGGGTAATTCATGGGTGGTTTGGTAAAATCTAGGAGACTGTTGAACTCACTGAATGCTTCCTGAGGGCTGACACTGTTTGATGATGATTCTGTTTGAGATGAAAGGCTAGTGTTCTCCAGCATTTAAATTAGCATTAAATTAGGTTCATGGTGGGCTTGAGGCATTTATGAAACCATGTCCACATACGGTTTGCAAAATATGCGTTTTTCTGAAGTAAGGGATATAGGACTCCTAAGGGAATAATAAATAACTCTTCTCCTCAAATTGGCATCCACAGGCATGTTTTTAAGGATGTGCAATGTATGTGAACAAATTTAAAAATTGTATATATGGGCAATCGGATATGCAATTATTATCCAAATACTTGGATAATTTGTATGGATAATAATTTTTAAAAACCCATAAATTTATTTATTATTATCTGAATGACCTCATCATGTCCCAGTGCTACTGTTCAGTCCCAGTGTCTGTGTTGTGTCTTTGTTTTTTGTTTGTTTCTTATTTATTTATTTTTGTTGTGTTTTTAATTGAATCAATATTCACTGACCATCTAAAGTGACCTTTCTCAAACTGGGCGCAGAGGAAGTATTCTAGATTGACCTGTGAATTCTCAGGGTTTGAGAAACACTGCCTTTGAGGTTGACTGATTAGTTCAGCCATTGCTTTAAGAGTGTGTGATGTCACTCAAATGGCTTCTGTTTGGTTTTGTTCTCATGGAGGCAGAAGGAAGAGAAAGGAATGTTTACCATGTTTCGAGGTTATATCAGGGTGTCAGGGAAACCCTGAAAAGGATCACAAAAGAGGAGAACCTGCTTGGTTTAGGGGGACAGAGAAGAAGTCTAGGGGGAGTCTGGGGGGCATTACTAACATGAGCTGAGAAGGGTGGAGAGGTGAGCAGACCAGCGCAGACGTCGGGCATTCCTGGCAGAGAAGAGACATTGTGTGAAGCCACAGGGGCAGGACAGCCAGGTGCTCTGGGAGAACCGTGTGGGATTCTGTAATTGGTTGGTGGGGTGGTTGTGGGTACATTGGGAGGGAAGCGGAAGACAGAGCCAGGGGCCAATGATGAAGGATTTGAGGGGTCTGTAAGTGGTGTAATACTGACTCTTAAACACAAGACTGGCAGAATCGAGTTTGTTATCTAGGGAGCCAGTGCGGAGCCTGGATGGTGGGTTCTTAGGTCACACTGGGTTCATGAAGAAAGGGGTTAGGAGGTTGTAATGTATTTTTAATACAGTAAAACCTTGGTTTGCGAGCATAATTCATTCCGGAAACATGCTTGTAATCCAAAGCACTTGTATATCAAAGCGAATTTCCCCATAAGAAATAATGGAAACTCAGATGATTCGTTCCACAACCCCAAGATATTAATATAAAAATGATTACAATACTGTAATATAATACAAAATAATAAATAAAATATAAAGAAAAATAAACAAATTAACTTGAACTTACCTTTGAGGTAAGACAAAGAGGGTGGACGAGAGAGGAGACAAGAGAGAGGAGAGTTATTGTGTTAGAAGACTTTCTCTGTCACTAACAGAATCACTGCTATCTATTGGCTCAATAGAATCTTTTTCTTTTCATGAAAGTTTAACAAGGAATCTATCCAATGATGCTTGATTTTGCCTCCTTTTGAGGATTTCATGGAAATGTGACATTGCATTGTTGTTAAACAGATTCATGGCTCACACTGCTACGGCCTTATTTGGGTGGTAGTTTTTGTTGAAAACTACAAAATTTTGCAGTTTCCCATATTTTACACATCTCCCTAATCTCATTGGAAGTGAGGGGTTCCTCTGCCTTTTTCTCCTCCTCTGCAGATGGTATCTCCTCCATAAGTTCTTGCTGTTCCTCATGATGGCAACAGTTGGATGCCAGTTGTGGGCGCCTTCCAACGTTCTGAAAAATCACTGATTTCTGACAAACACCATGGCCTGAGACTGAGATCCGGGCATGGGAGATGATCACCCACAATCGAGAGAGAGAGAGAGAGAGAGACAGGAGAGAGAGAAGAACCATTGGCTCAGTTGTGATCATGTGATGTTCAGTGTCACATACTACTCGTATTGCAAGACATCGCTTGTTTATCAAGTTAAAATTTATTAGAAATGCTTGCTCGTCTTGGAGAACGTTTGAAGAACAAGTTACTCACAATCCAAGGTTTTACTATATTTGCAAACATAAAAACACAATAAAACAGACATAAATATTCCTGTGGGGAACTGGGAGATGAGGAAAGGGAGGCTGGTAATTGATGTGAAATCAACAAACATAGAAAGGAGTTCTGTAGGAAGAGATGTGCTTCATCTGTCTTGCTTCCCAGTCTTCTTTTCGGTCCAGCTGTGATTGATTGCAAACAGAAAATCACAGTTCCTTGAATGAGAACCTTTGCTCATGAACACAGATGGGTTTGTCCAGGCCTCTGTCATTGGAGACCCGGCCTCATGCTTTGTCACTTTCCTGTCCTCAGCATGGCCTCTGTCTCACGGACAGGATGGCTGCTCCAGCACCCCCTGCACCTGTTTGGGAGGACAGAGGTAGCCAGCCAGGCTGTGTCCTCTCTAGGGACCTCCTCACCCCAAGTTAGCACACCCCACCTACATTTACCCACACGGACTTCGCCTAGCCAAATGGTTGTACTTACTGCAGGCAAGGTTGCAAAACAGTTTTGTTCTGGATGATTGTGGGTTCAGCTAAAATCTTAGGAGAAAGTGGGGAACGAGGCAAATAGCTTTCATCACAGTCCCTTGGTAGCATTTGCCTGAAACACAACTAGACTGCCTAGACATCTTGGTATGCTCATCACTAGGGATTTCATCATTTTTGTTGGAATCACAGAATTGGGTCCCCCTTCCATCACATTTTCTAACTTGATGTTCTTTACTTATTTGGTAATCAGCTTTTGTTTACTAATTCTATGTATTTTCTTATTGCTTCTAAAATTTTTTAGTCCATTCCTTTGGGTTTTCTCTGTCTACAAGTCTGTCATCAGAAATTAATTCCATCAGGCACCTGTCTAGTCGGTAGAGCCATGCGCCTCTTGAGTTCGCCTCTTGTGAGTTCGAGTCCCATGTTGGGTGTAGAGGTTACTTAAAAATAAAATCTTTAAAAAAGAAAGAAAGAAAGTAATCCAAATATATGTTTTTTAAAATTTTTTATATTTTGTATTCCTTTATTAGCCTACTTTCATTGGCTGATAATTACAGAACACTTTTAATAATGATTGTGCTACTGATATCTTTTTCATTTTAATAGGAATGCATCTAATATTTCTTCACTAAGCATAATGTATGTGTGCACTGACATGTGTTTAGTTTTGTATTTAAGACTTACATATTGAGATTTTTTAAATTTAAGAATGTTGAATTTTATCAAATGTCATTAGCATCTATAGAGATAATTATAGGATTTTTCTCTTAACACAGTAAGTTGCATTAATATCCGAATAATAAACCATTTATTCATTTTAGCTATGAAATTTACTTGATCAAAATTGTATTTTTTTAAGTTTACTTATTTTGAGAGAGAGAGATAGAGAGTGCACATATGGGGGGGGGAGGGGCAGAAAAACAGGGCCAGAGAGAATCCCAGGCAGGCTCTGCACTGTCAGCATAGAGCCTGATGTGGAGCTTGAACTCATGAATCCTGAGATCATGACCTGAGCTGAAATCAAGGGTCGGATGCTTACCCAACTGAGCCACCCAGGTGCCCCACCCCCTGTTATTCTTTTAATATGTTGCTATATTCTGTCTGATAATGATATCAGCTTCATTATTATAATGAATCACATACTGATCTGTATGTGAATCTTAATTTTACTTTTGTTTCTGGTGATCTACATTTACATTTCCTTTTTCCTGGATGACTGCATCCCTTAAATGTTTATATCTACTACAGATGCCTACCATACTTAGTTAATGTTTACCTAATTTAAACCTATTTAGTTCTTTAATCTCATTTAGCCTTTGGTCTTGGTTATGTAATCATTTTGATATTTCTCTTTATTTTTTCTGGACTTTTAGTCACTGGAGAAAATTGCAGTTAAAAAATAGTTTTCTCTTGGGGCGCCTGGGTGGCTCAGTCAGTTGGGCATCCGACTTTGACTCAGGTCATGATCTCACGATTTGTGAGTTCGAGCCCCACGTCAGGCTCTGTGCTGACAGCTTGGAGCCTGGATCCTGCTTCGGATTCTGTGTCTCCCTCTCTCTCTGACCCTCCCTGGCTCGTGCTCTGTCTCTCTCTTTCTCTCTCAAAAATAAATAAACATTAAAAAAATTTTTTTAAATAGTTTTTTCTAAAAGTAATAAAAGCTATTAGTGAAAAACTACTGGTAGATTTAGCTGCTAAGTCCCTGTGAGAGAAGGGTCCCAACCCAGGCTCTGAAAGGTCCCCATTTCTTAGGAAAAGATGGAAAGTCTGGATGAGGAAGTAACCCAAAGCAACTTACTCAATGTCATTGAATTCCATAAAAATTAACAGAACAGATTAGGTCTATTGATCATTTAAAATGTACTTAAAATATAATTAATTATGCTTTATACCATCAGTCTCTGGAGTGAAATACCTGAAATATCCCTGTTTATTAACTGTGCACGAGGATGCTTTCAAAGGTTAGTGGAGTAGCAAGGCTCTGATAGGACTTGTGTAGGGCAGGCATCTGTGTAGGCAAAGGACACCCCAGACTTCCAGAACTTTCCTTGTCTCCTGACCTGTTTAGAAACAGAATACCTCTGGTTGGGTTGGGCCTGGGAATAATTTTCTTATAACATTAGAAAGTTATCATGAGATGGATCCTGCTGCTGAAATACTATGCAAAAGTGTAAATATTAAACAAATCATACCAATGTAATTAAATAATCTTTAAAATGTTGAACCAATGTCCATGTGGTAACGTTCTAAATTGCCCCATCATGTGTGGTTGTTAGGAATACACCAGAAGGACTCCTCTTAGTGACGGCGGGGGTCTGGATGTGGTCAGAGAAGCCATTGAACTGACCTGTGCTGCTTCATATTTAAGTTCTTAGGATGTGCCAGGATCTGACCTATGCCTTGGGGATAACAGAGATTAAAAATGACCAGTTACAGCATAATATAGTATCAATGGTCTGGAGTATCTACTTCGTAAGAAGGCGTTAGCTGATTTTAAGTTTAGAGAAAGAATGTACTAGATAACTAGACACAAAAGTACATGAGGACAGGGGCATATATTAATTCATTTAATCCTTAGAAACTGTCAAGGACACTGAGGTGCAGAGAGGTTAAGAATTTTCAAGGTCACAGAGCTAGTGAGGGGGAGCTAAGACCTGAATGCATGCTCCTAACTGCGTTAATTCGAACTCCCCTTGCCTTGTTACAAAGATGAAGATTGTAAAGACATATGGTAAATATTCATTAATTTTAACCACCATTATTATAATCTTGATCTTAAGAAGTGTTTCTTGATGGGCCATAGACCACCCTCATACAATGGAATCGAGCCAATTAGGAATGGACAACCCAGCACCTAGAGCTATCCAGCCAATAAGGCTGGAATAAGGGGGACGAGGAGGGCGGGGGGTGGTGGTGACCAGAACCTTAAAAAACAAAGACCCTTGCCTATAGTCATGGGCATTCACTTTTGAATGTCCCCTCTCTGTAAGGAGAGCCTCTGACCAGGATTACTGCCGTGGCCCCTGACTCTTCCTGCTTCCAACCTTGCCCCTTCCCATCCCTTTTCCATGGGGCAGCTGGTCATCTTGCTAAAATGCCAACTTTATTTCATCTGTCAAATTCATCAAACACCAACAGGCAACCAGTCAATAATTATGGGATGAATGGATGAGTGAATTAGATATGAGACCTCATTGGCCATAGTCCCCTCTCTTACACAGTGCTTAGATGAAGCCTACCCCAGCTTCTTTTGCTAACACTTCCTCTTCCAAGCAACTAATTCTTTCAATAGTTCATTCCATTCATCAAGTGATGTTGTGGGATATAAAGAGTAAAATGAGGGGCACTTAGGTGGCTCCGTTGGTTAAGCCGACTTAACCAGATCAGCTCAGGTCATGATCTCATGGTTTGTGAGTTCGAGTCCTGTGCTCTATGCTGACAGCACGGAGCCTGCTTGGTATCCTCTGTCTCCCTCTCTCTCTGCCCTTCCCCTGCGTGTGCAAGCTCTCCCTCCCTTTCTCTCTCTCTCTCTCTCTCTGTCTCTCACAATATATTAATAGACTTCAAATTGCTCACAAATTTTAAGTAAAGTATTACAATTAATACTGGTCTTAGTCTCATATACCTCGATCAAAGCTATATTTTCTCTTAGTTTTGCTTCTCATCTAATATCTGTAAACTTTTATCATATAGCCATTGCTCTCCTTGTCACCCTTATCAAGCAGCTGTTACGTATTAAAGGCAAAGGTTTTTTGACTTTTGAATTCTTGCAACTTTACCAGTTCACTCACTGTGATGGACTGAATTGTGTTCCCCGTGCCCCCCCCCCCATCTAAATTGATATGTTGAAGCCCTAACCCCTCATATGACTCTGTTTGGAGCCTTTAAGGGAGGGTAAACAAGGTCATAGGGAGGGGCCCTTATCTGACAGGACCGGTGTCCTCATAAGGAGAAGAGGCCACACAGGGCTCTCTCTCCATGGGAGCACAGAGGAAAGGCCATGTGAGGACACGGAGAAGGGGCCATCTAGCAGCCGGGAAGAGAGCCCTCATCCGAGGCAATCCCGCACCTTGATCTGGGACTTCTAGCCCCAGAACTGTGAAAACGATGTCTGTGTTTAAGCCACCCAGTCTGTAATGCTAGGGCAGCCTAAGCAGACTGAGACCCTCCCACTGGTGGGAGGATCAGCAACGTAGCTCTTCCTCTTCTCTGAGTCCTAGAACCCCAGGTCAGGGATGTGTTCTACCTGGAGCCCGGGTCTCATCACCGGGCTTGAAGGGAGCTGGCGAGAGGGGCTGACAATGAGGACAGGACACAATGGCGCTTGGGTTTCTGGTGCCTGGAAGACTTGGGAGTTCCAAGAGTGAAGAGGGAATGAACATACATTAGTGCACGAATGTGAAAGAAGTAAGAAAATAGTTGTTTAGTCCAGACACCTGGGCAAGGCGTCCCCCATCCACAGACATTCCGCTTTGACACGGATTTCCCCAGACAGTGGGCTCCAGCATCCCATGGTTGGGGGCAGGTCTCATGAGTAAAGCACTCATCTTCTTTCTGGATATTTCCTCAGATTACCTTAAAGCACACATGGATTTACCTTTGGAACTAGACTTCCGCATTTTGTTTTAAAAAATTAAGTTTATTTGTTTTGAGAGAGACAGAGATAGCATGAGTGGGGGAGAGAGAGAGAGAGAGAGAGAGAGAGAGAGAGAGAGAGAGTCCCAAGCAGGCTCTGCACTGTCAATGCAGCACCTGATGTGGGGCTCAAACTCACGAACCATAAGATCATGACCTGAGCTGAAATTAGGAGTTGGAGGCTTAACCGACTGAGCCACTCAGGCACCCCCTTTTAATTTTTTTTAATTAATTAATTTTTAAAATTTATATCCGAGTTAGTTAGCATATAGTGCAACAATGATTTCAGGAGTCGATTCCTTAATGCCCCTTACCCACCCATTTAGCCCACCCCCCTCCCCACAACCCCTCCAGCAACCCTCTGTTTGATCTCCATATTTAAAAGTCTCTTTCCTTGCCAATAATTGCCTTATAATATTACAACTCGAGGCAACAGGAAAGTTTATTTCATACAAAAACGTTTCTTTCAAGAATATAAACTATACCTGTTCCTATGTAGGGAGGGACTGGGGAAACAGGAAGTCTGTGGTGAGGCGGGAGTTGATGCAGTAAAATGGAAATAGGAATGGAAAGTGAAGGCCAGCGGGGGGAGATGAGGAGGGTCAGGATGCACACTTTTCTGCTTAGACTCTGTCCCAGCCTGTGCACTTAAACTCACAGCAACGCAAACAAACAAAAATGGCGTAATAAGTATTTCCTATCCTCGGTCACCCACGAACCTTAGCAAGTGCTATAGTAATGCGGTAGGAGAGAAAAAAAGAAATGGACACATTTCATTCATCCTGCACGTTCTCCCTGATTTGGTCAGTGGTTTCCTCAGACCTGCACCCCCAGGACCTTGACACAAGACTGTCAGATGTCTGAGACCATCCACAGACCAGGGGCGCCGTCTGGTTGGAACAGCTTGGGTGCCGATTCAGGGCTGTCCTCATTACCACCCTCAGTCCCCTGTAAGCTCCCTCGACCTTAGGTGGCCTGCGAGCTCAGACTGAAAAACCTTAAACTGCCATCTGCAAAGATACAGACATGGTCCAAGTCCTAAATACGTGGTTTAAGATAAAGGCAGGCAGTGAGATCTTGTCATTGAAAGGCTGGGTAAGGAGGACCTGTGGATACTGTGAAAGCTCACTGGTAAAGAATTCATTATACCTCTTTCTCCAGATCTCTGGGCACTTAGGGTTTGTTTCTGTGGTTTCATACCCAAACTCACCACGGGCTCCCGTTGTCCTGGATTGGGCCGCAGATTGACTCAGTGATGTGGGAGCCAAGGAACATTCTGGAGCTGCCTGATGGTGATGTGAGTCGTCCCCCGCCCTCTGCTTTGGATCCTCTGCAGCGTGCCGAGGCTAAGCCCCGAGCACGGGGGGCAGCACGGAGCACATGCATCCCATGGCTGACTTTTCCCACAAACATACCAAAATAGGCTCCACTGATTGAACTGTTCGGTGGTGCCCTCCCGGACCACGGCCGGGCTGCAACAGCTCTTTATCTCAGAGCCACCAGAAAGCCAATTCAGCATTTCTTCCCTTGACATAATCTCCTGATCGGGTTTAGCTTAGTTTTGAGCCCAAGTCTTGAATAAAAACAGCTAGTACTCAGCCGGCTCTTTATGAAGCCATCAGGCTTAGGAGGTGAGACTTCGAGGCCAGCGACTGTCTGGCAGAGCACGTGGTGCCTAGGGCCCTGTCGCCCCAGGAGGCCGGGTGTGGCTGCCCTTCCCTGTGGGGCTGCTACACAGGGCAGCACCCAGGGGGATGATCCTGGTTTACCGTCAAGGTTATCGGGGCACCGAACACCACCCTGGAGGGGATCAGGACGGGGCGGCCGGCGTGCTGCAGCAGAGGCAGACAGGAGGGCGGGGGTTCGGACCAAAGTCCAATAGGCACAACCAATAGGCAATTGTAGGCACAACCTTCCAGTGTTACTCAGCGTTCGGTGAGTGCGTGAAGGGCAGCGGCTCAGCACACACCTCTGGGTTCCCATTCTGCTGTTTCTCTCCCTCCTTTCCCGCTCATTGTAGACAGAATTCAGCAACGCAACAATGACGAGACACTGATGGGCAGGCTCCTTCTCTACGTGTTCCTGTGCTGAGAGATGAATGTTGCTTACTTCTTAACTATTTTATTTATGAACATATTTTTTTTAATGTTTATTTATTTTGAGAGAGAGAGAGCAGGGGAGGGGCAGAGAGAGGGAGACAGAGGATCCCACGCAGGCTCCACGGGGTCAGCGGAAAGCCCAACGTGGGGCTCGAACCCACAAATCATGAGGTCATGACCTGAGCCGAAATCAAAAGTTGGTTGCTTAACCTACTGAACCACCCAGGTGCCCCTTATTTAATGAATATTTTATGGGCATCTGTTAGGGCATAGCATCACGATGTAAGACTGCAAAAATTACATGCAGTACCCACGTGCTGAGGGATATTAAAAGAGCACGTGGCACAGAACAAGTTAGGAAGTTCCCAACCTGTGCAGATGGCTGTTTCTGAATGCAAAAAGTATATACGTATCCTATGAAAAATGCATTCACTCTGTAAGAAATTCAAACGACTCAAAATGTCGAAAATAAAAAAGTTGAAGTACCCCATAATCCCTCCAGAGATAGCCACAGTTTACAGAGTATATCTTTAGAAACCTATCTAATATGCTTTGGAACAACCATTTGGGAGTTTTTGAAAACAGAAAGCATTAAACATTCAGAGGACATGAACGTATTGCCTTTCCAGGTCAAGAAAATAATCTCAAAAACCTTCCCAGATTTCATTTTAATATTTCACTAGAAATGATTTTATTTTACTAGAAAGATGTTATTGGCTCATTCACATGTGAGATTTGTATCAAGAGCAGCTCCCCAGGGGTGCCTGCGTGGCTCAGTTGGTTAAGCATCCGACTTCGGCTCCGGTCAGGAGCTCACGGTTTGTGAGTTCGAGCCCTGCGTCTGGCTCTGTGCTGACAGGTCAGAGCTGACAGCTTTGGATTCAGTGTCTCCCTCTCTCTCTGACCCTCCCCCTGCTCATATTCTCTCTCTCTCTCTGTCTCAAAAATAAAACAAACATTAAAAAAAAAAAAAAAAAAAAGAGCAGCTCCCAAGAGGCCGGGCATCTTGCCTGCAGTCCTGTGGGGGTGGAGTTTGCTCGCCTGAGCGGAGTCCCTGAAGCGGCGTCTGAATCATTCCCCCTTGTGATTGCTCATTCAGGTAATGCCACACGCTGCACTGTATCTTCTACACCAGAACTCTGCCCGGGACCCTCAAGCTTGACATTGAAGAGCTAATTTCCCTTGACCAATAAAGCAAACACCTGATGTGATGGCGTCTAGTTTCCTGAAGGTCTGAGAGATGGCTGGGGAGACTGGAATCTAAGGGGTGATTTATCCCCACATTTATCTCAAGATGCAGTAGGTTCCCTCAGCCACGGAGCCAGCTAGGAAGGACGTACCGATGTGCCGAGTGTGTTCAGGGACGGCCCACACTGAAGACACCACCTTAATAATTATGAGCAGGACATTTAAGTGGAGATCATATTGGGGTAGTTTTGTAAACCATTTTAAGGAATGCCTTTACCTTCTTCGTTCCATCTTTCCAGAATGCTTTTCTCCTCAGTTTCCTCTATCAAAACTGTATCCATTCTTTAAAGCTGAGCTTCAGTCTCCTCTTCGGCATAAAGTCGTGGGTAAGAATATTTTTTTCCCTTGTTCTTTTGTTTATACTTCTCAGCAGCGCTGTGATGACAGTGAGTTGTTGTTACCCATTTCCTCACTTAAGAGCAAGAATTATTCATCTCTATAGATAACTAAGCGGTTCTGAGTTCAGTTACAAATAGGAAGATGTTCAGTAAATACATATTGAATGAATACATATAGCAGTTTCTACAGGACAGTAAGAATAATTACGTTGATTGCAATAGTTGGATGCTTCCATAGAGATAATTTTTCTAGCACTAGTGTCCAGAAAATAGGAAATCCATGGTCCACATCTCCTAGTGTCCCTGCTGTCATTTATACCTGCTTCTCCACACTGCTGACTAATGGAGAAAATCTTTTCTACTTTATGACGGCTTTTGCCTTTCTTTCTCATGACTAACCACTGGCCAAGCGGAATGTTGAATGTGTTTTCGTTTACTGTTTTCTTTCTTCTTCCGATTGTGCCATCAGGCACTCAGATTTTGGCCTGCTTACCCAAGATGAAAGCTCCCCACTGGTTATAGAGTCTTTTCTCTCCTTTGCACACAGACGTTTTTGAGCAAGGATCCTACTCCTTTAGTGGCTGTGTTTCAATCCAGTAACACCTGGGTATCTCTTTTCCTTATTGGGAAAACAGGGTGGCCAACGGATTCAGCACCGACCTCCATGTTTACTGACTCAAGGAGATACTCATGTGCAACATCACCTGTTTCAGACCTGACGTTTTACATACGAGGAATCTGAGATCCCCCCCAGAGAAGAAACGACAGGCGGTCCAGGAAAACAGCTTCCATAAAGTTGCAAAGTTCTCCCTTCAGAAGATATCAGGCTAATGTACTTCCGTCTTCCACTCTTTACTCCAATTTGCTTATCAGGCAACCATCAATTTTATCATTGTTCCTTCATTTGGAGACACAACTAGTAAGTTCTGGTCAAGCCCTATGATTCATTTCCTCACTTTCAAGGCAAGGTCATTGCTGTTCTTATTCAGAGCTCTGCCAAGGGCTGCCCCTGGTGGGGGAGGGGATGTAGCCAGTGTCCTCTCAACCTAAAAGAGTTCTGCTGGGGCAGTGAGTCATGAATTCCCGAATGCCTTTTCCAAGTGCAGATAAAGCTCACAGTTGGTTAAGTGATGGGACGAGGTGTGGAATGAAGGTTGGCACCAGTCTGGGGGAAAAAAGTACCTTTCCCTTTCCAAAGTAAAATATTTATTTTAATTGGCTCACAATAAAGAGTAGGGTGATTGTAACTAACAAAAGAGAAGTGCACTTTGGAGAGCAGGCATTGTACAGAAAAGAAAAAAAAGTACACAGAGATGGAAAAACTTTGCGTCAATCTTCTTTATGACTTCGAGCAATTTTATAGGATTATAAAATTTGCTGGAATTAGTAGCTTTGCAGAGTGATTTGGAACTTAGAGTTTAGAGTTTCAGAGCCAGAAGATATTTTACAAGATAATTGACTCAACCCCTCCCCCCCCCTTATATCGTAGACGGAAAAAAAAATGAGGTCAAAGTGTTTAGAGACTGGATCAGTTTCTCAAGGGCTTTTGTGTATCCCCAATGGAGAAAGTTCAGGTGAATCACAAATCTTGGTGCCATAGACCTCTAGTCTCTAGCTACATGCTGAGACAAAGCCGCAGCCAGCTCACTATCACCTTTCCAACCACAGCTGGCTTCTGCCCGCACTCCCAGGGTCGCCAGACTGGTTAAGGGACGGCTCGCCTCGAGATCCACTACACTCCCAGAGATGCATCAAGTTGTCGAGACTCCTAGATAGGTGGGAGTTTGGGCTGTCCCAACCCTGCTGTGCCTCTCAAACGTTCAGGTAGGTTTTGAGCTTCCCAGGGCTCTGGAGATGCTCTGGAGATTTGGAATGTGGTGCAGAGGTAGAGCGGTGATACTTAAGGTGAATACTTCTAAAACGTAATTAGGTGACTCTTCCCCTTGAAAGTCTTGGAAAGCCCTTCATTGCCAACACCGATGTTTTAAAATGTAGGTTTTATGATTATTTGGTTGTGGTGAGGCCAACAGATCAGCGATTGCTATTGAGAAGATAATTTGTTACTCACATTTCTTAAGAGGAGGGGCGTGCCACACCACTCCCACGTCGGGAAGCAGCAAGATGAGTCCGAAGCCCGTGGGAGCAATGGCAGAGTGTAGGCAGCAGCCTTTATGGTGGTTTCCTCAGGAAAAGCAAGAGGAGGCAGGGTAAGCAGGCTTCGAGTTGGCTTGCTTGAGTCAGTTCAGTGGGCTCTGGGGTGCAGAGGCTGTCTAGTTGTCTGGTACCTGAGCCTTGGATGATCGGGGCAGAGGAAGGTGTCCTCCTGGGTCGTAAGAGCCACATAGAGGAGGTGGTGGGTGTGTGCACTCTGGGTGGCTGGTCCGCGTCAGTCAGCAGGACCCTTAGATGCCGGAGCATCAAGATGCCAGAACACACAGTTCATGCAGCTGGCGTTTGCGGATGCGAGCACCTCTGACCCGTTCTCCTGGGAGGTGCTCTGGAGCAAGAGGATCTGTTGCCCATTTGGGAGCTGCTGCATGTAGATCAGTAGCATTGATCTACTAATTAGGGGAATCCTGCTTTAAAGAAACCTGTTAGTCCTCATTGGAACAGTTTTGTAAGCTTGTTGAGCCATAAAATTCTTTTGAAAAACGTAACATACAGTTTTAAAGGGATCTTGAATATGGTATCATAGACTTAGAATCTGGACTTTGCTTTGACCACAATCTGGCCTCATTTTCCCTCATGGGGTTTCCAGTAAGAACCATCCAGGCTGGTTTAATTAGGGTCAACAAAACAAGCTTCCCTCTTTCCTGCCTCTAAGCTCTGCTCAAAACCGGCTTCTACCTTATTCAGGACCGTACCCCAGGCTCGGCCCCTAACCCTAGTCCTTCTAGCACCAGCTTCTCTGTGAAGTCCTTGCCAGCTTCCCAAACCCACAAATAAATGCTGCTCAGCATGTGCTGGGCACTCTTCTAAGACCTTCAAAATAGTAACTCACTTAATCATCATAATAGTCCTGTGAGGCACGCACTATTTATATCCCTATATTTATGGGTGAGGAACATGAGATACAAAGATGTTGAGAGACTTGTCCAAGGTCACAAAGCTAAAGGTGTTCAATGTCATCGGCATTCCATTAATGCTATTTGAATATTCTGTGCCATGAATTAATTAATGTTATTTGACATTTCTGTGGGGGTTAGGTAGGTACCCTCTCATAGAACTGTGTATGTTAATGTGTACTTTAAATCAGAGGGAAGGAGTCTCCTCTTTTAACATTCTGGAACTTTATTAAGACTATTCATTCAGAATTTGTTCAGAATAATTCAAATGGAATTTTACTTTAAAGTTTACTCTGGCTGGGGCGCCTGGGTGGCACAGTCGGTTAAGCGTCCGACTTCAGCCAGGTCACGATCTCACGGTCCGTGAGTTCGAGCCCTGCGTCAGGCTCTGGGCTGATGGCTCAGAGCCTGGAGCCTGTTTCCAGTTCTGTGTCTCCCTCTCTCTCTGCCCCTCCCCCGTTCATGCTCTGTCTCTCTCTGTCCCAAAAATAAATAAACGTTGAAAAAAAAAAATTAAAAAATAAATAAATAAAGTTTACTCTGGCTTAGCAAGGTCATTTTCTGAGTCCTTCCTCTGAGAGAGTAGAAGTCCATCAGTAAGCAAGAATGCAGGGAAAAATTTAAAACCCCTTAAAAACACACTTTGTATATCAGCTTTTGTATACAATATCTTTCTACTAACTCATTCTTATATATTAATTATGGTGAACATTTTCAGAACTGACTCAGTAAGGGTTCAACCAAGAAAGCAGAACCAGGAGGAGATAGATAGTTAGAGATTTATTGCAAGGAATTGGATTATGCTCTTGTGGCGCTGGCTGGTCACATTTGAAATTCACAGGGCAGGCTGGGAATTCTGGAACATTCTGAAGCTACTGTCCCGGCCAGAATGTCTTCTTTAGGGAAATCTCAGTTCTGTTCTTAAGGTCTCTCAACCAACTGAATCAGGCTCATCTCGATTACCTGGGAGAACCTCCTTGAACTAAAGTCAACTGATTATGGATTTGATTCATGTCTACAAAACACCTTCATAGCAACACCTGGACGGCTGTTTGAGTAACTGGAACTATACCTTTGCCAGGTTCACACATCAAAGGACTGTCCGTCACAAGAAACTTTAGTGACCATTGTGTTACTGGTCTTTTGTTTCTATTTGTACTTGAGAAGAAAAAGCAGTTTATTTAGAAATATCCTATAGAATGAATGAGATGTTTTAATCATATAAATGGGCTTCCCATCAATTGGTCTGAAGCATGTGATACTATGTGTTGGTGCTGCCTTACTTCTCTGCCATCGTCCGATCCCCATATGCTCAGGCCTCTCTCTCTTCATGGTTGTGACATAAGTATCTGTACATTTTATTAACTCTGAGCCTCAGTGACCTTATATGGAAAAGGGAATAATTATAGCACCGGCCTCCCCGCGCTAACTGGAGGAATGACTGAATTAGAGGAGTCACCTAGCATGATGTCTGGCACATGGTGAGCCATATGCTCTTGTAGTCGTTATTTTTTTTTTAATATTTGTTTATTTTCAGGAGAGCGCAAGCGGGGCAGGGGGAGAGAGGACGGGGGGCAGAGGATTTAAAGCGGGCTCTGTGCCGACAACATTGAGCCCGATGTGGGGCTTGAACTCTCGAAATGCGCGATCATGACCTGAGCGGACATGGGACGCTCAACCAACTGACCCACCCAGGCGCCCCTGTTGTAGTTGTCATCATTTCCTCTGGTTAATTTCTTCTGCTCTTAAGTGACAGAGGTTTTCCGCAGGAGACATCCAGAGGCTCTGATGTTACATTCATAAAAATAAAAAGATTGGCATTTATCAATTCCTGTTTGTTGCAAAACGTACACATTTTCAAAGATTTGTTTTCTGTCATAATCTTTCCGAGGCTCTAGACGCCCCTGGCAGTGTGGTCTGTCCAACTGGTTTTTGAGAATTCCCTGCAACTTTGCTGCACAGCAGGGTGGGTGGCCTGTCAGAGGGAAGAGGCTTGACCCAGACATGACCGGTTACACTGCTCATAAGCACTGAGTGTGTTCAAAGACCTGTCTAGGCATTAAGCCAGTTTTTTTAAAAAATATTTTTTTGATGTTTATTTATTTTTGAGAGAGAGAGACAGACAGACAGACAGACAGAGCATGAGTGGAGGAGGGGCAGAAAGGGAGACACAGAATCCAAAGCAGGCTCCAGGCTCTGAGCAAGCTGTCAGCATAGAGCCCGACGTGGGGCTAGAGCTCATGAACCCTGAAGTAATGGTCTGAGCTGAAGTCAGACACTCAATTGACTAAGCCACCCAGGAACCCCAAGACAGTTTTTCTAAGTAGCTTCCTTTTGATGTAAGTTTTATTATAACCTTATTCTGGAGGAAGATACTAGATGCAGAGAAACAGTGCCTTTCCTGGCTTTGGTTCCAGAATTAATGATGAGATATTCCAGATGCTGAGGCCCTCACCTGCCTGGATCTGGATAGAACTGGCTGTTGCTGGACACTAAACTCACTCTTCTTTCTCAGGAGGCACCAAAAACCATACCTAGCTGTGCAGGTCAGGAAAAACTCATTTTCTTCCCATATTGTCTTCCCCAGGCACGCTTGGCAATGGCAGGAAAACAAAATTCATTTGCCAGCATGACATTTTCCTCATTTTCTTTTAAAAAGAGTACAGGGGCACTTGGGTGGCTCAGTCGGTTAAGCATCTGACTTCAGCTCAGGTCATGATCTCGCGATTCATGAGTTCGAGCCCCGCTTCTGGTGAGCCCCGCTTCTCTCTCTCTTCCTCTCTCTCTCTCTCTCTCTCTCTCTCTCTGTCTGCCCCTTGCTCACTTGTGCCCCCCTCTAAATAAATAAGTAAGTAAAATAGAAGAGAACAGCAACGTTTCTTCTGAGGAACAAAGTGGCGGTTGATGTCGTGTAAACAGAAGGCAAGGGCCTGCTGCGTGAGCAGAGTGACCTCTTTGCAGAAATGCTCTGAGCTGGTAGGAGGCACACAGGGGTGGGTGGGTGTGTGACGAATGATAAGAAAGGTCACTTCCATAAACTGTCCATGGCCATCTGGGAGAGACTGTCTATGCAAAGAGAGCAAGATCATGTCTTACTTACGAAGTCTTGGAGAAGATCTCCCACCTCAGAGCTGCTGACTATGTACACGGAGCCTGAACCGTCGGTCCCCTTCCATTACAGGTGCCCTTCCGGACTCACATTTCTGTGTCACCTAGGAGACTGTGAAGCCCTCAGGTGTGACCGCTAGGTCTGCTCCTTTGGCATCTCCGCACTCCCTAGAGGAGGCTTCAAGACCTGGCAGGCCCTTAGCAAATGCTGGTTGCATAAGTCAATTCACGGATCTAGGTTTGGACGGTATGGCTTGAGAAGGTAACTTTTTAGTCCTTAATGCTACTAGAAACAAGGATTCAGAAATGGTTGTCCGGGATGAAGGGCCCAATAATGGAAGGGTGTTTCTGAGTCATATGAGAAGTTTCAGATGTGGACCAAGATCCTAGAAGTGACACCCATTTTAGAAGAGAAGGCCATTTCTCTTTAGGATTTTTGGTACCATTACAACTGAATAATTTAAGTATTGAGATCATGAAAATATATAATCCCTCTTCTCATTTAAAGACTGTTACTTAGTGGGGGGCACCTGGGTGGCTTACCTGGTTAAGCGTCTGACTCTCGATTTTGACTCGGGTCATGATCTCCAGGTTCCTGAGATGGAGTCCTGAGTTGGGCTCTGCAATGACAGCGTGGAGCCTGCTTGGGGTTATCTTTCTCCCTTTCTCTCTCTGCCCCTCCCCACTCACACACTCTCTCTCTCTCTCTCAAAATAAAGAGACTTAAAAAAAAAAAGTGGTCCTTCTTTTCCAGTTAAAAAGAAAAAAGACTGGTACTTAGGTTAATGATAACCTCAGTCTAGTAGCTAGGACTAAGATTGTGGATTCAGTATTGAGTAAATGTTGTTAAGAAGAGAGCTGATGGGAGGTACTCTGGGGGATAATCATGAGATTGAATCATGATAAAGTCACTGTTTACTTCTAATCTGGACGATGTGTTAAATCATCTCAATAAGTTGTCAACACTTATTGTACGAATAGGGCTGAATTCACAGATTTAGACCATGTCCTGAATTCTAATTCAGAGCCGTGTACATATTGATGGCCAGAGGTAGGTAGACGGAGGAGATGTGGAACCGCCTTTAGAGCCTTTCTCTTGTCTGTGGATAACGTCTGAAAGTCAAAGTGAAACCCTCCTGCCTGTGGCCACTTAGTTCCTAAATTGTAAGAGAAGCTGCTGATTTTCACTGCTGCTTCTTTTTTTAACTGACAGATGAAATACTCAACATGTATTAACTTATTTAATTCTGGAAACAGATGGCGGGGAAGTCACCACCACTCTCTAATTTTAAGATCAGGAAGCAAAAGTGCAGGGGCATGATCACATTGCTATCACGTGGCAGCCAGCGTTTCCCAGCCGTTTGGACTCCGTGTCCACACTCAGCCGCTGAGTTCTGCCGTGTAGGGTCCCCGGTTAGAGCTCGCATCTGGCCTATTAAAATATGTGCTTTCAGGGAAATTGTGAAAATCAGTGTTAGGGGACATTCCATCATTGATAGGGTATCATCCGTAAACACAAAATTGGGGCAAGCTGGGCTTACTTGTTTTTTGAAATCTACCTACAGGAGTGGTCAAAATGCAAGGTAGCTTCGGAAACAAAACCTCTAAACCCAGAGAGACAGGACAGACAAACCTTGATGACGTGGAGAGTTGGGGACCCAGACTGTCCCTGGTCCCTGGCTGCAGCCTGATTTCCTCCCTCCCCTGACTTACAGTGGAAAATTGCCTCTAGTTGGGATGTACGCATTTTTGACTCTTTTGATATTTGTTCACGCTCAGTCAGGCGTTATTGACATTTTCCTGGAAATTGCACAATATTTCATTTGTTCTAACCCTGGGATGTGTTTCCTATGGGTGTGTGTTTTTGAAAATTTCTGTATCTCCTCCCCCTCTCCAATTTTGGATGAATAAATGTGAAGAGAAAGAGATAAGAGAATATAAATTCTAGAAAAACGAATGGATGTATTAATCATGCCTAAATGAAGTAATGGAATATCTTAAAGACTCTGTCTTTGGGTCCGTTATACGGGTCTATGTCACATTCATGCAGTGCAGCTCGCTGCATGGGAATTGTTTATTTTTCTGGAATGCGTGTAAGAACAATAAACAGAGGATGCTAAAGCATAATGATTTCTATAAATGTGAGCACAGCTTCTAAAATAAGGGTCGGTGATGATATGCTGGGTGACAGTTCCAGCAAATCTAGACAGCAGGCAGCAGGAATTCTCTATCAGTTTAGAAACACAGTCCTAACTGTTCATTGCGTCAAGGAGGGTCACCCAGAAGCACACCAGTGAAAGATCTAAGGAGGCAGAGTCCACTTGAGGAAGGAGGAAGGGTTATCTTGAGAGGTTTTGCGTTCCACATGGGCTGGATTGGAGCCCAGGCACAGGGACAGCCATCTTGCCAGCTGGTAGTAAACGATTCACTCCATCAGTGACAGAGGGCACGGACATCGTGTCATACCCAGAGAGTGCAGGTGGCTCTTTCTCAGGATGCAGCAATGCGGGAGCGGTGTGGGGGTTTAATAATATCATGAGCAGAGAGTTTCAGTAAGAGCGAATGTACCTCCCACAGAGCCTTGTCAAGGCTGCCGACATGATTAGACACTTAACGAGAGTTCACTAGTCATTGATATATGCTGCACAAATGAAGGACCTTGGGTGGTTGACGGAAGTGTGAAAAAATATTCGATCTCAATAGAATCCCAAAAACAGCAAATAAAAGTGGGAAGCAATTTTCCCTCTGGCAGAGACTGAAAAGGAAAGATAACGGTCGGTGTCTATGAGGGCATCAGGAAATATCGACTCGCACCTGCA
Organism: Herpailurus yagouaroundi; assembly: GCF_014898765.1. NCBI lineage: Eukaryota > Metazoa > Chordata > Mammalia > Carnivora > Felidae > Herpailurus > Herpailurus yagouaroundi. The sequence continues at coordinate 7,807,252 of NW_024412397.1, read as the reverse complement.
TGGTGGGAGGTTTGTAATATGTGCACTGGAGGATGAGTTAACACACACACACACACACACACACACACACACACACACACAAACACACATGCATGCGCGGCAGAACAGACTGAAATGTTATGGAAAAAAGCTAAATGAATTCCTGGTTCTATCCCAGATGTGGTAATGTTAGCACTGATATACTATTTTTTTTGTATATTTCATTATCTATATTTTCGGCCCGATAAATGTATTAGTTTATAATGGGAAAAAACGTTATTCTAAAATGTTGTAGAGATCATTCAGTCATGATGCTGCAAACTCTATTGTAAATTTGCAGTATGAATCCTTTACAGAAAAGCTTCCATTTGTAATTCATTTTAATATGGAGGTGGTGTTTTGGGGCATCTTTATTGTAGGATAATATTTTCCCCAAATCATAGACGACTGGTCATAGATGGTCATGTAGATGCCCAAATACATATTTTTCACTAAAGGGTAAGCACGTCAGATTTTTCAGTACTTTTCAGGGAAATACTTTTTACTATTCCAAGTATAACCCATATCCTGATAATGTTCCAATCCAGTCTTTAAGTGTTTATTGAATTTTTCTTGTATACTGAGCACAGAATCCACATGTTAAAATATTACACAACCACATGACAGTGGTGATTATAACAACTTTGTAGGAGCATTGAAAACAATGATTATCCTTGGGGCGCCTGGGTGGCTCAGTCGGTGGATCATCTGACTTCGGGTCAGGTCACGATCTCGCGGTTTGTGAGTTCGAGCCCCGCATTGGGCCCTGTGCTGACAGCTCGGAGCCTGGAGCCTGCTTTGGATTCTGTGTCTCCCTCTCTCTCTGCCCCTCTCCCACTCGTGCTCTGTCTCTCTCTGTCTCTCAAAAAATAAACATTAAATTTTTTTTTTAAAAACCCAGTGACTATCCTTTGCTCCATGAAAAAGCAGAACATAAAAGTCCATGTACCTCTAATTACAACTTTATAAAAAGAAACCTGATGAGATTCTCTTTATTTTGTTTACACCTGTAAGTACAGTTTCCATGCAATGCAGGCCACAGCACAGGGACCATGGTTTTCTCTGGAGGGCCAATGAAAACAAAAAACATGCATAAGAATAATACCAGTGGTTGACATTGAGGGTCATTGCTAGTATCAGCTAAGATATACTGAATGATTATTTATTACTTTTAAGACCTATATTAAATTCATGGTAGGTGCTATTATTACTCCAACATTAAAATTTTTTTTAATGTTTATTTTTGAGAGAGGCAGAGCACAAGTGGGGGAGGGTCAGAGAGAGAGGGAGACACAGAATCTGAAGCAGGCTCCAGGCTCTGAGCTGTCAGCACAGAGCCTGACGCAGAGCTCGAACCCACGGACCGTGAGATCATGACCTGAGCTGAGGTTGGAGCCTTAACCCACTGAGCCCTCAGGCACCCCTATTCCAACATTTTAACCTGCGGCCTGTGGAAGTAACTTGTCCAATGTCACACAGTTGATCACTGGGGATGCAACTTAAATCAAATTAAAATCTTCTGATTCTAAAGCCTATCCTGTTGGGGCACCTGGGTGGCTCAGTCAGTTAAGTGACTGACTCTTGATTTCAGCTCAGGTCATGATCTCATGGTTGTGAGATTGAGCCCTGCATCAGGCTGGGCATGGAGGCCACTTGGGATTCTCTGTCTCCCTCTCCCTTGCCCCTCACCTGCTTGCATGTGTGTGGCCATACTCTCTCTCTCTCTCTCTCTCTCTCTCTCTCTCTCTCCCCTCTAAATAAATAAATAAATAAATAAGTCCTGTTAATCATGATTATTCTCGAAGATTATTTTCATTTTTAAATGATTTTGTTATTTTTATAATTGAGCCACGTAAGTAACCCTACAACTCTTTGCAAGGAGATCTTATAGTAAAATGGTTTTGGGTACCTACTGAACTGGGGTTCTCAGGCTATCTAGGTAAGATAACACATGACTTTTAAATGCTCATTAGTCACCCGTTCATCATTTTATCAAATTAATAAGTGAGCCCTCTTCCCAGAAAAAATGGTAGACAGTGCTCATGAACTTGGAGGGAGGGAAGTAAAAAGTAGATGTCAACCCAACCAGATGGCTTCCCTGGTGACTGTGTGTCCGTTGCTTGACCAATGGTCAGGAGGCCGGCAAGTTATTACTCTTTGCTTCTGTCTACACTTAACAAACCAGCCCCCTGAAGAAATATTTGATTTTTAAAAGGCCTCCCAGTACTATCTTATACTCTTTATCTTAAATGGCTGAGTCTTCCTTTTAAAAAAAGAAATCAGAAAGAGCTTCATTGTGGAGCTCCATGGTGAAAAGAAAGCCCCCTAGCCACTGTTCCCAGGGGAGAAGCTGTTTCCTGTCTAATGGTATGAACTGCCTGTTCCAGCTTTCTGATGTTGCTGTAGGGCCCTTGGGCAGACTCAGATGCTTAAGAAACTCTTCCCCCTGTTCTGTCATGGGAACCGAATTTGGCTGTTTTGCTGGGTCAAAGTGTAGGACCCTGCAGCCACTGGCTTTCCCTCTGTCTAGATTGCTTTCATCTTTGCTCTCAAAGTCCTATCCGTTCTTCATCCTGTGCTCAAATATAAGACTTCTTGCCGTCTAGTAACTCATTCTCTCCTTCCTTCTCTCTCTCCCTCCCTGTGGCTCCACATGATCTGTTTCTGCCTCTTACTTTCCTGGAAGCACATAGGCTTTGGAGGCAGGTTCACATTACGGGTTCTGAGCCTCACTGAGTGAAGAAGCTGGGCAGATTTCTTTATTTTATGAGCCTCGAGTTCCTTATCTTTGAAACAAGAAAAATAATGCCAATCTCACCATACGTGTGTAAAAATTAAAGGCGATATGTATATAAATCGTTTGATATGGCATCCACCAAATAGTAGGGACTCAATAATGTATCATATATCTCCCTTTTAACTTCCTTTTTACTATTTTAATTTAGCTACTGTTTATTTGTTTTTTAAAGTTTATTTATTTCGAGAGAGAGAGCAAGGGAGGGGCAGCGAGAGGGAGAGAGAGAATCCCAAGCAGGCTGCATACTGTCAGCATACAGAGCCTAACCCAGGGCTCAATCCCCCGAATTGTGAGATCATGACCTGAGCCGAAATCAAGAGTCAGACACTTAACTGACTGAGCCACCCAGGCGCCTCTAGCTACTGTTTATTTAATAACATGTTGATTCACAGAGGTGTTGGGACTGCATTTTATTTAACCTTGTATCTTCCTGAACCAAAGATAGTGCCCTGGGTGTACCAGGCATCTGTAAGGCGTTGTTGAGTTCAATTAAGTTGGTCAAAAGAGAAACAGAGAAGAAATAAAAGGCCTATCATCAACATTCTCTGTGTCCATTTCTCATTCTGCCATTAAGAATGTTGGTTCAGCAGGTGTCGAGGCCTAAATACCAAGAGATGTTTTACACCAGGACTATGGTGTACTGAGCCCTTAACAATTCTTAATGCTACCCTGTTACCGGAAAGAATTTCAGACCCATTGGGATCCTACCCCAAAAGCCTTAAAATACTGTTTAGTTTTCTTTTTGTATGTAGGACATCAGTGTGACAATTGGCAAAACTATTATAAGATCCCTAGGATAGATAATAGTACCATATCAATGCTACTCCCCTACTTTTGATAATTGTAGTGTGGTTAGTAAGACCGAAGTATTTAGCAGTAGGGGGTCATTATGTCTGCCTCTTACTTTCCAACTGTTCAGAAAAAATGTACTATGCATATTAGGACTGAGAGAATGATGGGGCAAATGTGACAAAATGTCACTATTTGGGAATCTACTTGAAGGCTATATAGGTATTTTTTGTACTATTATTGCAACTTTTCTGTAAGTCTGAAATTATTTCAAAAGAAAGATTTTTTTAAAGCTGTTTAAGATCACATGTTTCATCTTACTTGACTTACAGCCAGATGAGGGAGTTACCAGACCAAAATATCGTTCTCTTTCTCCTAAATGAAATCGTATGCTTGTATGAATTTCACTGCCTGGTAAATGACGCTAATTATGTCATCGGGTAAGCCTGATTCAGAACTACTGACACAGTCAGATCTGCAAGGTAAGAGGCATTTCTGATGCTTATCTGCAAGTGGAGCCCCTCCCTCCCCCATTCTGCATTAATGGATGCCATCTGGGAGTTTGCTATTCTACATAAATCAGGGATAAGCACCCAGGCTTTGCCTGACCAGCCATGTCTGACGTGAGTGCATTCACAGAGTCAGGAGACACAGTCACCTTGGGAAGGACCAGCGATGACAAAGAAGGCCTTAATGACATGCTTGCTTAATGGACCAGCACGGGGCTGGGTCATTTTCCAGAGCAGTGGTCAGGATTTTTGACGCTGTAACAAAGTTTTCTTGGATAGAGGAAGGAAGGTGAGGAAGATGGACCACACTTTCATGGAGAATAGAAGGAAAACATTGGAACAGCTCTTTGTAAACGTGTTCTCAATTTTATGTTTAATTGTACATAAAGGTAGCTTTTCCATGGATTTCCTTGTGATAGATACTGCTGGTCTGTCAGATTTTCCTCCCACAGCAAACCAAGGACTCTGGGAATGACCCTAAGAGCTCACAGCCTAGACCCAAGTTGTAGTCAAGCTAAAAGAGTCAAGCATTTCTGCCAGACCCCTTGGAGCAGCCTTTTCTAATGAGTGGCTCCAGAAAATAAGAGAGAAGAGAGTTGGGCCAAACTGGGCGTGATAGAAACACCCTAGATTGTCAACTTGTAGAGAGAGAATCTTGACTTGAGCCGCTGGCTGTCACCCTCCAGCTCAGCCCTCATTGTGTTACTCTCAGATGCCCCCCTGCCTCTCCACACACACCTTCCAGGTGAGGGGCTCAAGTCTGGGGACTGAAAACAGAAACCACTAATTTTACAAATCTGGGAGTGACATTGGGAACAAAAGGAAGCAATTTTGTGGAACCATCACAGAAGCGTGAACGAGAAGGGTGTGTGTGGTATGGTGTGTGTGTGTGTGTATGGGGTGTGTGGGGGTGTGTGTAGGTATGTGTGTGTGGTGTGTGTGTGTGTGTGTGTGTGTGCGCTCACCACATCATTGGGTAGCCCAGCATATCCCAGGGTATGTGCCCTGAACATGTGACTGGCCAGCGGAGGAGCAAGCACCTGGGGCCCTGGCCTTCTGGGATCTCGGCTGGCCTGGCTGGAGAGGGAACCGATGACAGCAGGAGTTTTCATGCAGCTTCTGAGCCTTAGAAAACAGCCAGAGATGCGGACGGCTCAGGGATATGTCCTGGATTACCTGTGAGACAGATGCCTTCTGGAGATTTCCAGGTGTTTTTTTTTTTTTTTTAATTTTTTTTTTTCAACGTTTATTTATTTTTGGGACAGAGAGAGACAGAGCATGAACGGGCGAGGGGCAGAGAGAGAGGGAGACACAGAATCGGAAACAGGCTCCAGGCTCTGAGCCATCAGCCCAGAGCCCGACGCGGGGCTCAAACTCACGGACCGTGAGATCGTGACCTGGTTGAAGTCGGACGCTTAACCGACTGCGCCACCCAGGCGCCCCCAGGTGTTTGTTTGTAATGCTTATTTTTTATGGAGGGGGGGGTGGGAAGACGGTCTATAGTTATAATAAAATGTAACAGATGAGTCATGGCTCCGAGCCCGACACGGGGCTCGAACCCATGAACCATGCATGACCTGAGCCGAAGTCGGATGCTCAACCAACTGAGCCACCCAGGCGCCCCTTGAGGACTAACAGTAAATGATGTATACTATTATATAATATAAAATGTATAATTATAATTGTATGATATTTGTGCTTTACATACGGTCTATAGTTATAATAAAATGTAACAGATGAGTCATAAAACAAAATCATAACTCATTATAATAGTCTTGCATTTGCATTGCACATTCTAATCTTTCAAAGCCCTTTACAACCATTATCCTGATTTGTTCCTACAACAATCACCAATGAGAAGAGTCAGGATCCTTGGGCTGTTCCTTATTTAAAAAAAAAATAATAATGTTTATTTATTTTTGAGAGAGAGAGAGAGAGAGGGAGTGAGAGAGAGAGAGAGAAAGGCAGAGAGAGAGGGAGACACAGAATCAGATGCAGGCTCCAGGCTCCAAGCTGTCAGTACAGAGCCCACTGCGGGGCTCAAACCCACAGCCCGGGAGATCATGACCTGAGCCAAAGTTGGATGCTTAACTGACTGAGCCACCCAGGTGCCCCGGGCTGCTCCTTAAAATAGAGACGTCATGGGGATAAGACGTAGCTTTATGCAAGGTACCGGCAGAGGGACAGTCTGATGGGAACAGATCCAGGTAAATCCATGTGCTGCCCTTAAAGGTTGTGTGGTTCTAAACATCCCTCTGGCTTTTAGTAGCGACTGCCCATTTTTTAGGAAGTTATAGGAAAGTTATAGCCATTCTAGTTAGCTGCCTTTTCCTCACTGTGTTCTATAACTTAAAAATATTTCCCAGCCCCCAGGATCTGTAGTCTCCTATAGTCTCAACCTGGCACCTAACACCTTGTGAAATCGAGTTGCTTAAGATTCTGCCCACAAGAGTTGATACTCCGGTTTTGCCAGGTGGAAACCAGCTTGCCCAGGTAACCTCCATTTTCATTAGAAAGTCCAGGGCTAATTTAGGGTAGCAGCTCTGCCCATTTAGAGTCTTTTCGTCCTTGTATTTTTAATAAGACTTAGAAGTGTCCGCAGATCCATCATTTCTCCTGTGAGTTGCCTGGCTGAGGCAGATAGTCTTATCATAGTGCTTGCATGTTGTTGAAAATGCTCCCACAGCATGGAAATGAAATTGGACTATAATTTATAGATTTGGAGATGAATATTTTTGGATTCAATTTGTTCATTTCCCACGAATATTCTCAAGAGAAAAATCAACAGAGACTTTGAACAATGGATATACAATCAGAATTGCTAGGAAGTAATCATCTTTTAATATTCTCTTTATTAAATTTTAAAAGCATTTGGCTGAATATAGTTTTTTTTTTTTTTTGCTTCCATGATCAGTGAAGTCGTGACACTGAGTTGGTGCTATTTTATGTACATAAATCAACACAATCAATGATCTATTACTTGATGCTTCTCTGTATAACCAGTAAAAATTTAGCAATTCTACTTTTAAGAGGAAAGGTTAGTATTTTGGTGTAGAAACAATACAATTAAGTTTCAACAGGAGAGGCATAAGCACAGATGTGTGCGTACCTAGAGGCACACGGGCACCGGTTTACTGCCTCCGCCCCTCCCCCTCTTCCGGATCCTCCAGTGAGACTGGCCAATTCCTCCTCTAACTGTCCTGTTTACCTGGCCCTCTTCTCAGGGGCGTCTGTCTGGGGCAACGTACCCTTCCTAACCTACTTCTATTCTTGCGGAGTCCCCAGCTCAGTCATTTACACAGCAGCCAAAATAGTCTTTTTTCCTTTTAAATGCAAATCGGATCACGATTCCCTCCATTCTTTGGTTTTCCGCTGCCCTTGGGATAACATCTGACCTTCAGACCCCCGATTTCCTTTCCTTCCTATTCACTGTGCACCATCCGTGACCTGAAATAGCGACGCACAGCTCCTGGTCTGGACGTCCTGACGTCTCCACTTGGATGTCACTTCCTCTGAGAGGTCTTGTCTGGTCACTCTGCTCTTTTCTTCCGGAGCTTTCATCGCCACGTGTGATTGTGCGTTCCTGAATCTGGTTACTCGTTGAACACAGCTGCGCCGGGGCCGGGATGCCTCTGTTCGGTCTCTCTTCGTCCAAAGCAACGAACGAATATCCACATGTTTCAGATAAGAGGGGGACCGGGCCAATGTGGCGGAATCAAAATAACACAACACATCCCCAAACTGGCCCCCATCGTTCTATGGGACTTTCTCAACAGGTTAGTTGTCATTTTCGCCCTGTGTTCGAGGTGATCTAGCTTTCCTTCCCTGGACCACTCCTCTGCCTCTCAATTCTATTCTTAGAATGAAGATTCTGCCAATACTAATCTCTGCCTTCACCGCCTACGATAAAACTTTTCTTTCATTATTTTTTTTCTTTTTTGTGTGTTTTTATTGGAATTCCAGTTAGTTAACAGTGTAATATTAGTTTCAGGTATACAAAATATAGTGATTCAGCACTCGCATACCTCAACCAGTGCCCTTCTTAATCCCCATCACCTTATTTAACCCCCTCCCCCCATGACCATCAGTTTGTTCTCTGTAGTTGAGAGTTGGCTTCAAGGTATGCCTGTATTTTTTTTTAACCTTTGCTCTTTGTTTCTTAAATTACACATATGAGTGAAATCATTTGGTATTTGTCTTTCTGTGACTGACTCGTTTCACTTAGTATAATAGGCTCTAGTTCCATCCATGTTGCTGCAAATGGCCAGATTTCATTACTTGAGTAATACTCCATTGCACATATACATTAAATCTTCTCTTTTTCTCTCATATGTAGGGTCAATAGAGCTTTTATTTTTCCTTTTTGTATCTTTACCAAGAGGTAAATGTGGTAATGAGTGGCAGGAGAAGCCGAGAAATAATGTGTTGCTTTAAAAAAATAATCTATTGTTTTTAAAAAATCCACATAAAAGTCGGCTTCATTGGCTAATTATTTGCATCTTTTACCTCGCTAATTTACAAGGATTGCTATATTTTTATTTATTTTTTATTTTTAAATGGTTTAACATTTATTTATTATTTTGAGAGACAGAGACAGAGGGTAAGCTGGGGAGGGGCAGAGAGAGAGGGAGACACAGAATCTGAAACGGGCTCCAGGCTCTGAGCTGTCAGCACGGAGCCCCAACACGGGGCTCGAATCCATCAACTGTGAGATCATGACCTGAGCCACAGTTGGACACTTAACCGACTGAGCCACCCGTGTGCCCCAGGATGGTTGTATTTTTAAAATCTCAATTTAAATATGTACATGAGCATATGTCTGACCTCTTCAGCTAAAGAGTAAAGACACGGTTTATTTCTCCTTGGCACTGAGCTCTGAGTTAAATTGAACACTCATATTGAACACATATATATATCAAAGAGGATGCATGTGTTTTTTTACATATATATATATATATATATATATATATTTCTCCCCTCTCTTAATTTCTCTTATTGCTTTTGAACGGTGAGGATCCAAGTTCATTGTGCATGAAATATATATTTTTTAACAAGTTTATTTTTTTAACAAGTTGAAATTTTTTACCATGCTGTAACCATCTGTCACTCAGTATGCCTAAAAATCAGATGTATCAAAACCTGTTTTTTTTTTTTTTTTTTTTTTTTAGGAGAAAATGTAATAATTTCTTTAAGACCTTTAGACCCCCAAAAGGACTTGGGGTCGTTTTGCTTCGAAGCAACACTGACCCCCTGTGGCCAGGAGAATCTTAGAAAAAAAGTCTTTTTTTCTTTTTACTAAGTTTTCCTTCTAGTAATTTCTCTCTCATGGCAACATTTGTCTTCAGTCCACGTGATTTAATTTAACGTAACAGTGTTGATTTTTTTTTTTATAAATTTTTTTTTTCAACGTTTATTTATTTTTGGGACAGAGAGAGACAGAGCATGAACGGGGGAGGGGCAGAGAGACAGAGGGAGACACAGAATCGGAAACAGGCTCCAGGCTCCGAGCCATCAGCCCAGAGCCCGACGCGGGGCTCGAACTCACGGACCGCGAGATCGTGACCTGGCTGAAGTCGGACGCTCAACCGACTGCGCCACCCAGGCGCCCCTAACGTAACAGTGTTGAAATCGTCAGTCTGCAATTCTGGCTTAGCAAGGCAACATTTAAGGAAGGACCCTCACGTGCGTCGTCACTGCGGGGACCCTTCCTAGGCGACTTGACAGGGAGCCTCAAGGAGCAGGAAGGACGAGTTGGAGTGTGTGGTCACTCGGAGTTTGTGATTCTTTCCAACATTTACTTCACTTTTCTCCGGTTCCTTCCGTGTCTATAAGCGAGTCAGTTTCATTCACCTCAGGAAGGCCCTGCAGTCAGCTCTCCCTTACTTTCCTTACAGCTCAGTGCTCTCACTCTCCACCAACTTACTTTTCAAAATACTGGTGTCTGATGCTCCTCATTTCTGATTCCTTCAGCTTCCCTAAAGATGACAGCAGCCCTGATTTTGCTCCTTTTTAAAAACTTTCTTTAAAGTTTATTTATTTTGAGAGAGAGAGAAAGCGAGCGAATGCACGAGCAGGATGGGGCAGAGAGAGAAGGAGAGAGAGAACCCCAAGCAGGCTCCACGCTGTCAGCTCAGAGCCCGACTGGGGGCTCCGTGTCACGAATCGTGAGATCCTGACCTGAGCCGAAATCAAGAGTCCGAGGCTTAATCCGCTGAGCCACCCAGGACCCCCCCCCCCCAACTTTTAAATTAAGGTCTGATAAATGTACAACATTATATTAGTTTCCAGCATACCACATCCTCGATATTTGTATGTACTGTGAAATGATGACCACAATAAGTCTAGTTAACATCCACCACCTGCCGTCCTTACAGAACATTTTTCCCCTTGCAATAAGAATTTTTAAAATTTTTTCTATCTTTATTTATTTTTGAGAGAGAGACAGAGTGCGAGCAGGGGAGGAACAGAGAAAGGGAGACACAGAATCTGAAGCTGTCAACACAGAGCCCTACGCGGGGCTCGAACCCATGAACCGTGAGATCGTGACCTGAGCCGAAGTCCGACGCTTAACCGACTGAGCCACCCGGGCGCCCCTGTGATAAGAATTTTTTAAATTTATTTGTTTATTTTTAAAAAGATAACTTATTGTCAAATTGGCTAACGTACAGTGGGTAAAGTGTGCTCTTGGTTGTTGGGGTAGGTTCCCGTGGTTCAAACATACAGTACAGTATTATTAAGTATAGTTAATGGCTTATTTCTTTCATACCTGCAAATCAGGGGATTTGACCCCCTTCGTGCCTCCCCCTCACCCCCCACCCCGCTGGTCTGTTGTCTGTTACTCTCTTTTGCTCTCCTTTTGACACATGGTCCAGTCCTCAGAGACCCGGCTCTGGCTGTTTGGAGGCCCAGCTGTTCCCTATGGGTCTGCGATAAGGTAAGTCAGACCCTGAGAGGAGTTTAGAAGTGTTTATGACAAGGTGACACGGTAACGTGACGCACGTTTGCACGTGCTAATAAACAAATGCCGGCCAGAGTGCAAGTGCCCAGCCCTTCGCCGCAGCCCTTGTGAGGAGCTCAGCTCTGCTCTTTCCCACCGGACTCTCTTTCTTACACATTCTTTTTTTGGGTGTCATTTCCTTATTCAAAGACTTCAATGTCTTTTTGCTTCATGGGGTATCACATCTGAACCGCCCGTGGGATTTCTACTGAATTTTAACTTCGGTCTAGCCGTCCAGCCCTCTCAGGTCCCTCTTACCCACCAGTTCTCCAGACCCTTGTCACATTCCTTCAACTCCATTCTTCCTTTGCTCATGTTCCTGAGCCCATCCCACCTCCCGAAATACCCTTTCCTTCTCTGTGACCCATCCAAATGGGACCGTTGCTTCAGGGTACATGTCACATTTACTCTCCAGTCAGAGTTGTCTGGACCCCCCAAACATTACTGGTCTCCCTCCTACTCAGTTCCCCTGCCAGTCGCCGCCACGGCGGGTCAGGCATCTGGGGCTCCCGCTTGCCGAGGACTTTGTCTATGCAGGTATGGCTCTCTGCATCTGCGATTTCCGTGTACGGTGTCCCCAAGTTCTTGCCCCAGCCTTACCAGGTTACGCTTCTGTTTCCATCCCCATTTCATAGATGAGGAAGCTGAGACAACGTGTTAAGTCTCATACGCACAGTCCCATAGGTTGGAGACTGGATGATAAGCAGTCTGAGTTGTTTTTTGATTTTTCTGTGAGATGCGTGTTATGACTCTAGATGGAGACACCGATGTTCGGTGTCCTAGGCCACAGAGCTGGTGGGGAAACTCATTTGAAACTGTGTAGTTGTATCAGCTTCCTTGGGCTGCTGTAAGCAATTATTACAATCCGGCTGGCTTACAACAGACTTATTGGGGCACCTGGGTGGGTCTGTCAGTCCAACTTTGGCTCAGGTCATGATCTAGTGATTTGTGAGTTCAAGCCCCACGTCAGGCTCACTGTTGTCAGTGCAGAGCCTGCTTCAGATCCTCTGTCCCCCTCTCTCTGACCCTTTCCTGCTTGGGCTCTCTCAAAAAACACCACACACACACACACACACACACACACACACACAGCAGATTTATCTCACAGTGTTGGAGACGACGAGTCTGAAATCAAGGTGTTCACAGGCATGGCTGTTTCTGGAGAGCAAAGGGGAGTCTATTCTCTTCTCTGTCTTCCAGCTTCTGGTTGTGCCTGGTGCTCCCTGGCTTGTAGCTGTGTCACTCCCCTATCTGCCTCCGTGCACACACGGCCTTCTCTTTTCTGTGTCTGTCTGCGTCAACTTTCCCTTTCTTTTCTCTCATAAGGACACCAGTCATGGGACGTAGGGCCCACACTAAATCCGGGAAGACCTCCTCTCAGGATGTTTAATGAATGACACCTGCAAAGAAACTATTTCCGAATAAGGTTACGTTTACAGGTACCCCGGGTTAGGTGGCGAACATATCTTTTTGGAGGACACTGTTGAACCCACTAAGGGGCTTGTTTCCACAGTCCACATTCTTTTCACGCCCTGCTGCCTCATGCCAACCACTTTGTGTCTTGCAACTCAGCATTCGATGACAGACCCACCAGACTCCTAGCTCAGTGTTTCAAAAGGCTGCTGGATCCAGCTGTTGGTACTAACAGACCGTACTTTCCACATACCTACAGCCCCTCGGTGCCTCTTACAGGGCAGTGCATACAGGAGACTGCTCACGAGGCAATGGCAGGTGTCGGTACGCTGAGGCCTCCTTGGATGGGAGACCCTGGCTTAGGATTGAAGGGCACAGCTTGTGGAAAATTCGCTGACAGCTGTGTATACAGCTGCCCTTGGGTGGAAGCAAAGGGGATGGTCTTCTCACACACAAAAACCAACTGGAAGCACTGGGTAAGGAACGGATGATCATCAAGCTCCTACCGTGTGCTCGGTTCTGCCACTCATACTGCTGTATTATTATTTAGCTCATGCTTTGCTAAAATTGAGAGCAATGGGGCGGCGGGGGGGGGAATCTAGAATAGCTAAATTGTAGTTGATTTGGGGACAGTGGGTTCGGTAACAAGGTCGAGGAAGAGCAAAGAAAAGCACTTTTGTGATCCATTTTGAAAACGATTCGTGAAAAATAATCGAACCTCCAGGTATCACAGATTTTATCAATCAAATAAATGCTTTTATGAAAAAGATGACAACCCGGCACTGTGCGAGGAGCTCCGTTTTTGTGTTGTCACTCAGGGGAAAGCTTTGAAAGCTGAATAATGGAACGGCTTATAGCTTTTCATCTTCAAGTTTCAGCGATACTTTCTTCAGCGACTTCACTTCTGGGAAGTTAAAAATAGTGGAATTAATTCTGTGCACAACAAAGCCTGACTCAGAATTTCAGAACTCGATTTGCATTTTAAACCTTCAGGAGTGAGGGTTTTTGTTTGTTTGCTTTTGTGTTTTACTTAGCCCTTGAGAATGTCATGGTACAAGACAGGGCTTTGAGCTGAACTAGCATGTGGTGTAATTGGAGGCTGGCTGGTGGGTGGGGGCGGGGTGGGGGGCACCTGGAAGGCTCCCTCTGGGGAAACTCAGCCTTTGACCTACTTTTTTTTTTTTTAAGTGGATTGTTCCCTAAAGACAAAGAGTAAATATATCTCAAGTTTAGTGCTCTGTTGAAAAGAGGCACAGCCTGCTTTTCTAAAATGACTCAATCTCCGATCAGAAAATAGGGTAAGGGAAAGTAAGTCTTCTGTTTGTCTTTTGATACCTGTTTTCATGTGTGATGCTCTGTTTCTAGATATATGTTCTGGATATATTCCTATTTAAAAATCCCTCCTCTCCTTTTGTGCACGGTCTGTGTTTCTCTCCATATTACGTGAGGATGGAAATTGGAAGATTGTTTCCCTGTTATCCACGTGGCCAAGAAAGGGCTCTTGTTGGTTTATCCACAGCACCCCCTTGTGGCGTTTCTATGCATTTCATTTCATAATTCTCAATAGTTTAAAATTTTCCAGGGCAAGCAGGCTAAATTCGATTTATATATATTTTTTCAAGTTAATATAATTACTTCTGTCTGTTGCTGCATCTGTTAGTCCAGCTTAAAAGGAATTCTTAGGGCATGGAGAACCATTATTAAATTTATGGATGAAGCCTCTGGCTTGGAATGACTGAGCCCAAGGTTCACATAAGATTTGAAGATGTTTTAGCAGCAACGAAACTAAATCAGTGCCAAAAATCTATGCCTAATCATTGCAAATGATTTGTTTTAAACTCTTGAACATTTTAATTCTAATTCATATTTCTCAAGACTAAAGTATTTTTAATTGGTTATTGTTATTTCATGGTATAGTATTCCCTTTTTCTTTATTTGAATTCAGGATATATATTCTCAAGAATTTTTCATTAAGTGCTAAAATGTATATCTTGTGTAACACCTTATAAGCTTATACTCAGCTTAAATTTGTGTGAAATTATTTGGAAATTAAGTTGTTTGAATGAAAATTTTGTATGTGAGAGGTATAGCAGACTCGGGGCCAATTAAAGCCACCACAGGCTTACGTTTCTAAAAGCAAAGCAAAGCAAAGCAAAGCAAAGCAAAGCAAAGCAAAGCAAAGAGAAGAGAAGAGAAAAGAAAAGAAAAAAAAAGAAAAGAAAAGAAAAGAAAAGAAACAAAAAAAACCCAAACCCCTCCATCTTTCCAATCAGAGAATTAACACTCAGAATTAATGCATTTCAGATGAGCAGAATATCTGGGTTTGAATTTTGCTCTGACTCTCGGTATTTTGGTATGCTAATGAAACTCATGTCAAAAATGCCTGACACCTTCTTCCTGCGCTCACTGTAGTTCTCTGTCGCTATATTCATTTTTCAATCTATTCTTCAAGTGTTATTTTGTTTGAACAATTTAGATTAGGAGGTCATTCAGAGCCCATCTAAAATACAGGCTTGCTCAGATTGTATTACAGATTATGTTTGAGGGTACTAACGAAATATTTAGTTGTAGAAATAATCAGATCTAGGACAATTAGTGTAGAGACTCAGGCCTCATTTGTGTGTGTGTGTGTGAGAGAGAGTGTGTGTGTGTGTTAATAAGCATGTTTATGCATGTTTAAAAGTCATATTGGCTTTACATGTGTTTTGCAGGTATACTCTGGGGAGAAATAGAATTCCTTCTAGAAGCCGTTGGTGTCAGGTTCCTGTACTTACACGTCTGTATTCAGCTTCTGAGGGACACTTCACCTTGGATTATCTAACTAGTTATTCTAAGTAGTGCTTTGTTTGCATTTGCCCATGAAATTTGTTTTGGCATAATTAACTGTAACTCCTACAGTAATCTGTATTTCCAATAGAACATTTAATATGCTATCTGTGAACTGCTGACTTGAACTACAAGATTATGCCCCCTGATTTGTCATCAGTGCTGACTATCTTTTATGAAGAAAAAATGTTTAAAAGGAGATTTCTAGAACTTATAAAAACTTTTGGGTCTCTTGGTAAAGGTTTCCTTTGCTTGCTGGCTCGCTTATGTATTTACTTGTTTCTTTGAACTGTGGTAAAACTCTTATAATACAAAACTTACCTCCTAAGCCATTTTTAAGTATAAAGTTCAGTGGTGTTAACTATCTTCACATTTTTATCCAACAGATGACCAGGACTTTTTCATCTTGCAAAACTGAAACTCTATGCCCATTGGACAGCTCCCCTTTTCCCTTTGCTCCACTGGGGCCTTGTTCTTTATGAACCTCAAATACTGTAGGGCCAGAGATTAAGGGGTAGGGGAGAAGCTGCTGGGAGGAAGGGGTTCAGGGAGGAAGCTGCCGGGAGGAAGGGGTTCACAGCAGTTCTGGGGCTGCTAAAAAAAAACAATGACTTGATTTACATTATCATCAGTCGATTGAACCAACTCTTCTCTATGCAAAGCAAATTAATCTCATTTCACTGATTAATACATCAACTATTTTTACGAACTCTCTCTCCTTTTCTTTTCTTCCCCCTCCAGGCCAGTTTTATTGACTTTTAAAAATCCAGTTTCATATATGGGGGAAGGATCCACAGTATGACTTGTGCTAGACAGCTTTGATTTTTTTCTTAAACTTAAATGCTATATTTAAAAGGTCTTCTAAGAAGTGTTAAAAAAATATGAAATCCTGGAATCTGATGAAATGAAGCTAGATATTTTTAATTCCATGGACAAGAATGGCGTCAGTTTACCCATGTCAAATTGTGAAGGTGGGGAGGCTACTGTTTTGTGAGTATGATCACTCTGGAGGTCAGAGTCGTGACCACAAGTGTAATATGCCATCCTTTCTCTCCAGAGTCCTACCTTGTCTTGATCTGGGGACTTTGTGTAGGCAGCAGAGGGACGGATTGAAAATGATGAAACTCTGCAATTCCATACGCATCCTAACAGCCCTTTCTCCATATTGATTTTTTTCTTTAAGTTTGTTTATTCATTTTGAAAGAGAGAAAGAGAGAGAGGGTACGTGCAGGCAGAGACGGAGGGAGAGAGAAGAGAGAGAGAGATCCATGCTGTCAGTGCAGAGCCTGATGCGGGGATCAAACCCATGAACCGTGAGATCATGAGGTGAACTGAAATCAAGAGTCGGATGCTTAACCGACTAAGCCACCCAGGTGCCCCTCCATATCATTCTTTTCAAGTAGGCTCTGGCAACAACATGTCTGGATTTTAACTCCCTCTCTGTTGTATTAGTTACATTGCCGTGTGACAACCCTCAAACTTGGCAGCTAAAAACAATATTCATTTATTATCTCACAACTTCTGGGGGTCAGGAATCCAGGCTGTTTAGTTGGATCCTTAGGCTCAGGTTGTGTCTTAGATGCCTGCAATTGAAGAGTCAGCGTGGGCTGTGGTCTTATCTGAAGGCTCAGCTGGGGAGAATCCACTTCTGCAGTCGGCAGGCCTCAGGTCCTTGATGGTTATTGGCCAGAGACATTAGTTCCTTGCCACACAGAGCTTCCCAGTGGGCAGCTCACAACGCACTAGCTGGCTTTCTCCATCCTACTAGAAAAAGATAGTGAGAAAGGACAAGAGAGGGCTAGTAGGGTGGAAGCTGGAGTCTTTCTTTGAATTTTATTAAAAAATTTTTTAGAGCTTATTTATTCATTCTGAGAGAGATACAGAGCACATGAACAGGGGAGGGGCAGAGAGAGAGGGAGACAGAATCCCAAGCAGGTTTTGCACACTCAGCACAGAGCCCAACGTGAGGCTTGAACTCACAAACTGTGAGATCGTGACCTGAGCCAAAGTCAAGAGCTGGATGTTTAAATGACTGAGCCACCCGGGAGCCCCTGGACTTTGTGCCTTTTTATTTATTTATTTTTTTTTTATTTATTTTTTTTTAATTTTTTTTTTCAACGTTTATTTATTTTTGGGACAGAGAGAGACAGAGCATGAACGGGGGAGGGTCAGAGAGAGGGAGACACAGAATCAGAAACAGGCTCCAGGATCTGAGCCATCAGCCCAGAGCCCGACGCGGGGCTCGAACTCACGGACCGCGAGATCGTGACCTGGCTGAAGTCGGACGCCTAACCGACTGCGCCACCCAGGCGCCCCATTGCCTTTTTAATCTATACTCCTTCTTGCTGCTGTCAGCCAGTTTCATGGCTTTAAATATCCTGTTTGTGGAAATGACTACCAGCCATCATCCAGCTCTGTCTCCTGATTTCCAGCTGTGCACTGGTGTATCTGTGTAGGTGACCCCTGCTTGTCTAACATATATCTAAATCTTGTGTTCAAACAGAACTCCTGATCTTCCTTCTAGAAGTTTTCAGTTCATTACAAGTCCAGACTCCTTTTTTTCTTCATAGCTCTTGGCACCTTCTCGTATAATACACATTTTACTTTTTTGATTGATCTATATTTTTTGATTGTCTGTGTCTGCCTTCTAGAATATAAGCCCATGAGGGCAGACTTTTTTTTTTTTTTCTTCCTGCTTTGAGCAATATGCAATCTTATCAAGGTACTTGAATATGGGTGAACATAGAGTGGCACCCAATAAACATTTGTTAAGTGATGGAAATAAATGAATTGAAAGGATGAGTGATACAACATTAGGGAAATCCTATGGAGAAAGAAACGCAGTCTCGTTCTAGCTTTTGTTGCATAATTGGCACAGCAACTCCACATCTTGTCCATCACCCCACTCTCAAACGGCAACTCAAAACATGCTAATAGGCCAGTGCAGACATGACATTAGGTGGGGGAGGGAGTGTAGACTGCATCTGGAGAGGAGCATCTCTGAGATCTGGGTGGCAGGAAGAGTGAGGGGAGGGATGGCAAGTCGCACTGGTAACTTCCATGAACAGCGGGGGCGGGGGGGGGGTGGGGGATTGGAGCAAGAGGTGATAAGAAAGTGAGAAACAGATTGGTTTTTATTGATCTGAGAACTAGAATTATTGAATAAATGCACAGAATGACATGAAAAACAGGCTGCTTGGTATTGCTAATTTAAAAAGAAGAGTAAATTACTTCATTCAAAAAAAATGCTTTAAATGTCGAAAAAAATTCCAGCAAATTGAATAGAGCTTTTTTTCTTATTATTGTGAAAGGTCACAGCAGTTCTAATTCCAATGTCCAATTACCAGCCACCATCAGCAAGCAAAGTAGAATCAACTCAATTTCAATCTAAGGCATTTGCCTCACCTCTAACTAGCTTTGGTATGACCCACTGCAATTTTCTCATCAAAAAGCTAATTTTAGGAGCAAAATGTCAAGAAAAGATGAGAAAGAAGAGCCTGGTTTCACGGGGGCTGGGAGGTTTTTGAATTTGGGCCGCACTTGTAAGCTACCTGTCAAATCAGTCACCCGTGGAAGCCTCTCTGATGTGGTCGCCGTGCTCCAAGGGAACATAAAACAAGACAGAAGGACAAGCATGTCTGTCCCTTTCTCTAATCTCAAAGGCACGATGACATTCTGTTCTAGCTGGTCCCGAACTTTTGACTTGACCTGATCACACACCTTTTTTTTTTTTTTTTTTTTTTTTAATTTTCATTTGTCTGGGTGGACTTGACCTTGTGAACATGGTTTGTGGGCTCCCGGAATGGCTACAACTGTCTCATAAGAAATACTCTTGGTAAGTGAAACCTATACAAGGAGGGTAAAAACAGATTATCATTCTCTAGGCTGGTATTCTGGCCTTGCACTACAAAAGAAGAAACATTTGTTTAAATCTCTGAGTGATAATAATGAAGCCATCAACAAATTCTGTGAGGGGTCCCTACACAGGCCTGCAGGGCAGGACGATCTCCCGCAGGCACTTTGCATAAGCATTCTGGTGTCCCAGAACACACTCTGTGGGTAAAATTTCAATCCCTCCTGCTGCCGTTCTGGGAAAGCTTATCTTGTTGAATCAACAACAACAAAAAAATTACACAATAGTTATCCAATTACCTTCCGTGTTCTTGAAAAGTCAGACTCCATCTAGAAGCCATAGGTCTTGCTCTGTTGGTCTTTGTTGATAGCTTCAGGCTTTTTTTTTTTTTTTTTTTATGTTCACTTATTTATTTAGAGATAGAAAGCAGAGAAGGGGCAGAGAGAGAGGGATAGAGAGAAATCCCAGGCAGGCTCTGTGCTACCAGCACAGAGCCCGACGTAGGGCCCAAACCCATGAAATGTGAGATCGCGACCTGAGTGGAAACCAAGAGTCAGATGCTTACCTGACTGAGCCATCCAAGCGACCCTGTCTTCAGGCCTTTACCTGTGTTTGCTCTCTTGTTTGATCCTATGTTTAAGGGCTGTGTGCAAAGATATAAGCTGGTATCACAGTTATCTTTTTTGCCATATAATTGCAAGAAATTTTATTTACTATTAGTCTGTGGAGGTACCAAAGAATGGCAATTAAAAAAATCTAGAAGTTTGATTCCCCCCCGCCCTGCCCAGTGTACAATCAAAACAGTAACAAATCCAGAGCTAAGGAAAAGGAGACTCCCCTGTCCTAAGTAAGGGCCCTGCAACCAGGCCATTTGGGCGAGAACACCTGACCTTGGCCACTGTGGGCCCAGCACCCTCTGAAGAACAAGCTCCCAGGCCCTTTAGGACATGAGGGAAGGGAGGGATGTGGGCTGTGATTCTCCTCGGGCTGCTTGGTTCCCGCCTGCCTGCACACCTCCACAGCTCAGGGTGGGGATCTCAGGGGCCTGGGCTAAGCCTGTACCTCCCCAAACCCAGGTATCTACTTCATGCCTCAGTTTCACTCCTAGCAGTGATTAGCCAGGTTGGACCACCAGGCCCCGTTAGTGACCCGGCCTGACCCAAAGCGAGCAGTGCCCACCACAGACTATATTTTAGCCGTCGTGGAGGCTGCAGGCCCTCAGAACCTGCTGGGGTCACTGCGGCTGGCTCTAGCCAAAAGAAGCAGGACAAACCAAAACCAAAACCAAACCCTTTCTAGGTCTCGAAATCAACCCAAGACCGTGGGCATTGATGTTAGCACCCCAAACATGCTTTGTCTCCTGAAGGTAATCGCCCACCATGACAACAGCCTCGGTACCCCTCATCATGGGGGGCAATAACAGACTGGTCCACCTACGAAGACCCGTAGCGTGGCCTTGAACCCACGTGGCCTGACTGGGCGGTGGCGGTGGTGGTGGTGGAGGAGCGTGGGTGGGTCTGCTCAGTCGAGGGCCTAACCCTGCAGCAGTGCCTGTCTCCGTTCACGTCCTCCACACCCTCCTGGAGGCCCCGTCCCATCCCATCCCCGGAGGCCCATTCCCCTCTGGCCGGGGGCGCAGTCAGTTACCCGGCAGCCAGGCGGGAGAGGAGGCCCCGGGCTCGGGCCTGTGCAGGCTGCTCCGCGCCTGGCAGTAACCGGCAGTAGCGAGCGCGACCCCGTCGGGGACTGCGAGGGCACAGGCCTCAAGCTCTGCAGGTGCAGCGCGGGGCGGGGCTCTGGGCTCGGGGTTGAGGCGCGAGGTGCCCCCCCCCCCCCCAGTCTCCCCGCCTCCCTTCCCCCCTGCAGGCGCCCGGGGCAGCCCTGCGCCTGCTCCGTCCTCGGGAGGCGCGCAGGAAGCGCAGCGCCGCCGCGGCGTGGGGC
>NW_024412397.1:7764162-7785709 GCF_014898765.1 Herpailurus yagouaroundi | reverse complement strand
CGCCGTTCCCCTCCCGGCACGCGGTGCCGCAGGTGTTGCAGGGCCCCCGCGAAGTCCCGGTCAGGCTGTCGCCTGGGCCGCCGGGCGCGAGGCCTCAGGCTCGGCGCGGATGAGCGCGGGAGCCCACGCTCAGCTGCGGTCCACACCCTTGAGCTCCGCTCGTTGCCACTCTGCGTGCACGCACGGTGAGACAGACGAGGCCCCGGCGGCCGTGTCCCTGCGCTGTCACGGAGTCTGCACGGTGGCTTCCCTGAGCGACAGTGGCGGGGGCCCGGCGTGGTCACACTGGCGCCGGCACCACCTGCTGGGTCAGCGGGAAGGAGCCTCGCCGCGCAGGTCCACGCGAGGTCTGGTGGTGTTTTGTTTTCGTTTTTGTTTTTTAAATGGGCCGTCAGCACAGAGCCCGAAGCGGGGCTCCAACTCGCAAACCAGGAGATCGAGACCCGAGATCACATGGCGTTAACCGAAGCCACCCAGCTGCCCCACCACGCCTGGTTTTACAAGCATTTGAGACATTCTTAAATTCGTGTGACTGGTTTGGCCAAGCCTTCCCTTTGTGACGGTCATCTCCAGCGCAGGACGTGGCCCGTGGAACTCCTACTGATCCCCCTTCCTGGAAAGTCCATGTTCTTGTCTAAGGTAGGACAGCATACGTGCTGGCGGGCAGGTGGGCGGGGGGTGGGAAGGAGAAAGCCAAGGGCATCGTCCTTTCCTGAGTTGCTCCGGAGTGCAGGCATCCCCTGGGCATAGCTCCTGACTCTTCCCGTTCAGCTGAGTCAACATACAAATTTAAATGTGTGGGTTTTTTTTGTTGTTGTTGTTTTTTGTTTTTTTTTTAACTTTTGAAAGAGAGAGAGAGAGAGAGAGAGAGGCAGACAGACAGGGCATGAGCAGGGGAGGAGTAGAGAGAGAAGGAGACATAGAATCCGAAGCAGGTTCCAGGCTCTGAGCTGTCAGCACAGAGCCTGTCGCGGGGCTTGAACTCAGGAACCAGGAGATCATGACCTGAGCCGAGGTCGGATGCTCCACCCACTGAACCACCCAGGTGCCCCTGTAAACATACAAACGTAAAGGTCGTGAACTTTTTTACTCATTTGTGGAAAAGGGAAGAAGCACTCTTAGAAAACACATGGCTATTATTCTGTAAATATTTTAGGCCATGCAAAAAACCTAAAAAGAAAAGAATATAGCCTGTTGTGAAGAGGTCAAATTTATAGCCTCCTCTCCCCTTGCTTTTTATTTTTTTATTTTAAAATTGACAGCTTCCTATCGTGATTGCTCATTTTCTTAAAGGGTTTGGGCTGTTTCATTTTGGAATGGAAGTTACATTACTCAGCCCATTATTTTCCGAAGTCTTCATAGTAAGGTACTATTTATGACATGGGTGAGAAACGAATGCCATGGGTCCTGTTTCAAGGAGTTTTGGATAGAGGAGTTCAGGATAAACTGTCAAGAACAGACCTATTCCTTGTGGAATAGAATTAAGCAATTTTGTTAATTCCTCTTCCTGAATTCATTTGGTTTTCATAAAGTCAAGGATTAATTTGAGTTGGAAATAAAATAAAAATGTGAGTAATAAACCACATGAATTAAAAATCAAACAAAAAATTGGGAAGGTATTTGACACAATTTAGTCAAGTGTGGATATTGTGGAAGAACTGACATATTGGCTGAAATACTGCTTTCCTCACTTTTAGTTCTTTGTGAAATAATAAGTCACATAATTGCACCCAGTAGCCCCATGGCTTCCCTCCAGAATTAGATATTTTCGTAGATGAGTAAGCTCGGATAAACGAAGATCTGGAGAGCTTTATTACCATCACCAGATCAGTTAGTGGCGTTTTAGAGTGAGCTCAGGCATGTGGCTACAAGACGTCATCGCTATGGGGACATTGGACCTCTCTGTGCAACCGACTGTCGTGGTTAACTTGGTGTGTCCACTGGACGGGGCTAAGGGATGCCCAGATAGCTGGTGAAACATTATTTCTGAGTGTTCTTGTGCGGACGTCTCGTAATGCAGACGCGTATCGTTTAATTGTTGAGTGCCTGAGCGGCAGGGTAAATTCACTCTGTTAAGCTGGGACATACATCTTCTCCTGCCCTTGGACATCAGCCCTCAACCCTCTTGGTTCTCAGGCCCTTGGACTCGTATTGGAATTTATACCATCATCTCCCCGCTTCTCTGGCCTTCGGACTCAGATGAATTATACCACTGGTTCTTCTAGGTCTCCAGCTGGCACACAGCAGCTTGTGGGACGTGTCACCTTCCTTAACCCCGTGACTAACTTCTGTAATAACTCTCCTTTGTAACTAGATCTGTATAGATCTATTGGTTCTGTTTCTCTGGAGAACCCTGACTAATGCAGTGAGGGTCTTCTGCTTATGATGGGAGTGTTCCTGTCATCATTCCTCGTGCTAATTAGGGCCCTCACTTTGCCTCTTCTTTTAAAATACAGCAACTGGGGGAGTGGCACCTGGGTGGCTCAGTCGGTTAAGTGTCCGACTCTTGATTTCGGCTCAGGTCATGATCTCGTGGTTCGTGAGATCGAGCCCCGTGTCAGGCTCTGCACTGACAGCATAGAGCCTGCTTGGGATTCTCTCTCTGCCCCTCCCCCACTTGCAATGACTCTCTCTCTCTCTCTCTCCCCAAAATAAATACATAAACTTGAAAAAAAAATTAAAAAAAATGCAGCAACTGGGATGCCCAACAGCATTTTCAGGGGGTTTGTGGGAATGGGTTTATGAGACCAAGATGGCCAGAAAGTGCCGATCGTGGGGCGTGGCTTAATATGAAAAAAGGGAGGACAATTTAAAAAACTGAGAATACACAAAATAAATGCTATGATTGATAGTTTTGACCGGACATAGGCCTCGCACTATTGATTTATGTGATAGGTCATGTTTAAAGTGTCAGAATTTCTCATGATGGAAAAAGCTAGAGATAATTAATTTTTTTTTTTTTTGTTCTCAGAAAAGTTAAGAATGTGGCTGAATGAGGCAGATTAATTTCAATTCTTTTCAATCAACTCTTAATTTAAAATGACAACTCCTTGCTAAGGTAGTGCAGATACCCATTTAATAAATTGAAGGATCAGGGCAACTTGTTTTTAGTATATTGTTCCTAGTTAACAAATTAGGAGATCCTGAACATATTAACCCTTGAACTTTATCCTAATGAATTTTCAGATAGTTGCTCAATGGTACTAGGAACTTACAAATGAGTAAAGAATTCTCAGCTTCTTGTCTTGGAAATTTTTACTTTAACGAATAGACACAGCTCGGAATGTCTATTATTAGCATACGAACACTGCCAGGCTCTTTTTTGAAAATGCCATCATTTGTGAAAGTTTAATGTTTCAGTATGAAAATTCCAGGTTCAGTCTTCATCAGCAGTGATGAATCACCAGGTACATTAGTACTGGGGAAGGTATGAAGCAATGCAGGCAGTGAGAGCTGTGAGAGTTTTCTTCTGTTCATCCTTTTGGAAAACTCATGAAGAAATATATTCAACATAAAATGTAATACATCTGTGTGGCACTTTTTAGTAACCCAGTATTTGTATTGTATTTCATCACTTCATCCTTACGACAACACCGTATGCTTTGGAGGAAGAGAGTTTATAACATTTTACAGATGAAGAAGGTGGGTTCGGTAGCTTAGTGACTGGATCCATATCACGCGGCCAGCGGGTGAAAATTCAGGGTTTGCATCAAGGTTTTTATGGAGCCTCGTTTAGCATCCTCTCTAGAACATTGTGGTGATGCTTTTCCACTCTTAATTATAAACTTTTTCTATTTTGTTCGTTATTTTTACAAAACACTCATAGTGTGGGCGTACCCATCGCTGCTGGGGATACGTGTCACCACTGCTTCGTGGACTGTGACTTGGTGAAGTGATAAGCAGTAAGGTCACCGGCACTGTTCCCTTGTCCTTCTCTCTGCGCCCAGGCAGCGGAAAGCCACCGTGGGTTAGTGGGAATGCCCCTCTTACCTGGGACGCTGCTGTAGTTCTGTGGGTCTGTGAGGAAAGCCGGATGGTCAAAGCACTGTTACAGGCCGCTAAGGATTCGTTTCGTCCACACGGCTGCCGCAGAAATGCAAACCCTGTGCTCTGTTTTCTGGTCCTTCCCTTCCCCGGGGACGAGCGATTGGTGCGCCTGCAGTTTCTGTGGAGGTGACTATTTCCCTTTGGAAACAGCACTATCTGTTTATTCTAGCACTGGAGTTGGGGACTGGCCTTCACTTCTTTTGCTAGAAGCTTGCCAAGACTGAAGGCAAACAAAGTTGTCCAGGTGGAGGGGCTCTTGTGGGTCTGGCTGAGCCTCACGTGGGGCAGGGTCGGTTTACCTTCCGTTCACACCTCCATTCACACCGCAAACCAAAGTAACATCAGCCAGAGAAACAACGTTCTCCCACGGCATTACAATTGTCACTCGCTTTGACACGCAGCCAGCGTCTTTGACATTCCTTTCTGGTGGCGATTTGTTCAGCTGATGGAGTCAGTGGTCTGAGGGGTGTGCGTGCACTGTGTGCCTTGGCCCCGGGCAGGCAGGATGGGATGGTGAAGAGCGACCGTGGCAAAGAGATCTTGCCTGTGCACGAGGGAGCAGCCTGGGAGCTGCCGGAGGACGCGGCTGTCTCTGGTTTTCTGCTCTGGCTCACGTGGGGAAGGAAGCACTTTCCCTCTCCCCTCCTAGGTTTGGTAGCTGGGGCTGTGAAATAAGCTAAGAGCAGACAAATTCACATGAGAAAGGGTATTTGAATCTATTAATCAATTTTTAATGTTAATTTTTTTAATGTTTATTTGTTTTTGAGAGAGAGCATGAGCACAAAAGGGGCAGAGGGAGAGGGAGAGAGAGAGAGAGAGAGAGAGAGACAGAGAGAATCCCAAGCAGGCTCCATGCCCGGCGAAGCTGGGGCTCAAACTCATGAACTGTGAGATCATGACCTGAGCTGAAATCAAGAGTCCAATACTGAACCGACAGCCACCCGGGTACCCCAGGGAGGGGAGTTTTGATCACTGGGTTCCTTTTGGGGATCTGTCTTTAGGCAGAGAAGGACAGTTCCAAGAAAGTCTCTCCTTGCATTTACTATTTCTTATGTACCTTCAGCTCAAAATAATCGCTGTCCCAACATGGTGTGTTGTGAGGAGTCATGTCCTCACATGAGGGATTAGCACACTCTTTTTGCTCCATTTGGCCTCCCTCCAAGCCAGGAAGGTCTCAGGATTCGGCGGCTCAGGCCCAAGGCCCTGCAGTGGGAGGGGGAAGAGGTGGGGACGGGGCGGGGGGCGGTGAGGACTGCGCAGGGGCAGCAGTGTTGGGCCTCACTGTCTGTCCCCTGTCAGCCCCCAGCAGCCAGGTGGCCTCCTGATTCCCTTCTCTCAGTAGCCGGGTGCACTGCTGTTAACCAGAGGCTCTCTCTGTAGAGGCTCTCTCTGTAGGGGTGGCCCTGGGAGAGCAGCACAGTTCCTCTTTGCTTCTGTGATAAAATCCAGAGGGATCTGTGTGGAAGTGACCAATGGGATGGGCGGATCCTGTGGCAAGAGCAGAATCATGAGAGGCATGAAGAGGGCAGGCCGGGATGGGTGATGGTCCGTCCATGCTGCACTCAGAGAGGTCGTTTTGTAGCAAGGGTGAGAGGCACTCTTGGCAAGGCGATTCTTTTTTATTTATTTTATTTTATTTTTTTATTTTTGAGAGAGAGAGGGAGAGAGAGAGAGAGAGAGAGAGAGAGAGCGCAGAGGAGGGGCAGAGAGAGAGAGGGAGACACAGAATCCGAAGCAGGCTCCAGGCTCTGAGGTGTCAGCACAGAGTCCGACGCGGGGCTCGAACTCGTGAACTGTGAGATCATGACCTGAGCTGAAGTCAGACGCTCAACCAACTGAGCCACCCAGGCGCCCCATGGCAAGTTGATTCTTAATACATTTTTAGGAACAACATGTAGGACTGTTGTTCTTAATACATTTTTAGGAACAACATGTAGGACTTAATACATTTTAGTCCAACATGTAGGACTGATTACTAAAATCAGTGTTATGACCTATTAGAACCTATTTTAGAAGGAGTTGTCACATTCCTATTTCTTGGTACTACCTTTAGTGGGTGTCATATTTTCCTTAAAAAGAACCTTCTGTTTTTCTGATTATAAAAGGAGTATATGCTTTATATAGAATACTTTAAAAACACAGATAACGAGGAGAGTAATAATCACCCATAATCCCACAAAAAGAGGTAATCACTGGTAATATTTTGGAAATATTGTCTTTTATTAGTTTTGAAACTCATAGTCGCATGTAATATTTGTGACATGCCACATATAGAGATTTTAGATTTTGTTTTATATTAAACAATTTCACTGAGATATTACTTGTATACCATAATATTCGCCCATTGTAAACATATAATTAAGTAATTGTTAGTAATGTAAATCTTACGTATCTTCTGTTGTGGAATGACTGTTCAGATCTTTTGCCCGTTTAAAAAGTTGAATTATCTTCTTAGCATTGACTTATGAGTTCTCTATTTTGGATGTAATTCCTTTGCCAGATGATTTGCGAGTATTTTTCCCGTTTGTGGCTTGCCTTTCATTTTCTTAGCAGTATCTTTTCCAAGTGCAAGAGTTTTTAACTTTGATAAAGCACAGTTGGTTAATTTTTTCTTTTATGAATCGTGCTTCTGGTGTTGTATTTGAAAACTTTTTACTCAACCCGGGATCACAACAAGTTTTTCTTATGTTGCCTCATTGAAGGTTTTATGTTTTTTTCTCTCTATTTTTTCTGTATCTATTCTGAATTAATTTTTATGTATGGTGAGTGGTGAAGGTGTCAGGTTTTATTTGCGTGTTCACACGTGGCTAATCATTGGTCCCAGCACCAGCGGACTGCTAACGTAGAATTTCATTCTGGATTTCTCGGTTTTCCTCCGCTGGTCTATGGGCCTGTCCTTTATGCTGGTACCACCTGTCACGTTTACTATGACTTCGTGGTTGTTGTGGAATTGGGTCGTGTGAGTCTCCCCCAAGTGTGTTCCTCTTTGTCAGAATTGTTTTGGCTGTGTTAGGTCCTTTGCATTATAAAAACATACATTTTAGGATCAGCTTGGGAGTTTTTACGAAAAAGCATGTTCTCATTTCGCTAGGAGTTTCAGCGAATGTCCTGATTGATCTTATCAGAGCATCTCCCCATGCGTTTATTATTCTGCTACTTTTAACTGGGAGAGTTTTGGTGGCACTTCTGGAAAGGAGGGGGTTGGGCTAGATCACCTTTCGGCTTCCCTTTTCGTCTTGGGACCTACTCAGCATTTGCCCCATGCTCGTATGTCTGTGAAGGCCTTCACGCTAGAGAGGCCGGTGGCGATCGGGTGGTCAGTTGTCAGAGTCTTACTGAATTCTCGCTGGCAGGTGTTCGGGTAACCAGGGGAGGATGGGTGACCTGGGGCGGTCCCTGAGGCTGGCGGTCACGTTGATG
Source organism: Herpailurus yagouaroundi (assembly GCF_014898765.1). NCBI lineage: Eukaryota > Metazoa > Chordata > Mammalia > Carnivora > Felidae > Herpailurus > Herpailurus yagouaroundi. The sequence continues at coordinate 7,778,242 of NW_024412397.1, read as the reverse complement.
GGCCAGTAACTACTGGAGCTGTCACTCCTTCTGTCCCCAAGAGTGGAGGCTGCCCGAGATACCTCTCAAGATGACACGTGCACGGGCCTTGTCACTCGGTGGGCCAGGCAGGCAGCAAGTGCTGTGAGGAAGGCGTCTGCCAGACTTGGAGTGGGAAGGAGCGTTCCTGTCATTTCCTGACAACACTGCCTGTGGGAGGCGGCACCCAGCCCCACCCGTGGGGTGCCGCACACGCAGCACGGGAACCAATGTTCTGGCATCTTCCGGACCAAATGGTACACGGTGGGGTTTACAGCCCTCACTGCTGATGTTAGAAGGTTAGAGGCAGTGACCTTGGGAGAGTTTACACTCAATTTAATTTTTATTGTTTCATGAAATGGGAATTGTTTTCTGCCAGTCAATAAAGCAGTGGGCATCCTGCTGTATAATGGATGTGGATAGGCTATTACTGTTTGTTATAGCTGTTTAACTGCAGGGCAGTCTTATTAGTGGGGATTTCGGAACTCCAGGACTTTTGCCAGCCTCAGGGCTAATTCTTTATCCATGTCAGCATTAATGCTGTTACATATAACAGGTTATGGCCACTTCAGAAGGAGAGGAAAGTTCAAAGTCTCTGAAGTTGAAAATGTACCAAAAAGGAAAGAAGCTGGGAGAATCAGGGATCTGAGCAATCAGCAAGTTCAAGGGAGACATGGCTGAAATGTGAGCCAGGCAATCAGGTGTTCCAGGAAATGATGGCACAGCCAACCTAGCAGGTAAAAGAAACATTATTGAAGAAATCGGCTAAATCATGTAGGAGAAGCACAATGCTTATGGCAAAATCGTCATTAGTTTAGGCATGGAAAAAATGATCATTCTCCCTGAATGTTATGAAAAAAAAAAAAATAAAAACCATCCTAAATATTTCCAGTTCCCAATTATCTATCCAGACTGAACAGAAGTCCTACTGAAGCTTACATGAAAAATCAGTTTATAAAAGGGAGCCCCACTTGGCTTTGGGGGGCTGTAAAAACCTCCCCATAATAGTCTGAAAGTGATTTTGCATAGTTGATCACGGGCTACTCACCGCAGAGATGTTGGCCTCAGAAGGGATGGGGAGAAGGTGAGAGCTCCAGGCTGTGTTGAATATAGGAAACAACACTCACAGAACTGCTTCCTCAGAGGTGACAGGTGACATCGAATAATACTGTGGGCAAAGAAGTCTGGTAACGGGAATGGACTGGAGGGGTGTGTGTGTGTGTGTGTAAGAGAGAGAGAGAGAGAGACCTCTAGTTATTTTTTGTGCCAATATTTAAGTTAGATGATTATGGTTATTATAATGGATACATATATTTAAACTTATTTTAAGAGAGAGAAAGAGCGTGAGCAAGGAGGGGGGCAAAGAGAGAGAGGGAGAGAGAGAAACCCAAGCAGGCTCTGCTCTGTCAGTATAGAGCCCGAAGTGGGGCTTGAACTTAGGAACCAAACTGTGAGATCAGGACCTGAGCCAAAATCAAGAGTCAGATGCTTAACCGACTGAGCCACCCAGGCGCCCCTATAATGGATATATTTATTTTTATAATGCTTTACAGTTGAAAAGAACATGCTAACATATGCCGTCTGCAGCTAGTGTGGGTGGGCCATCACTTCCTGATGGACCAGGGACGGGCTGGAAGTAGGTCACACCTGATCCCTTCCCCACCCAACCGGCTCCCTCCCTGTACTCCTAATCCCCCTTACCTTGTTCTACCTTTTCTTTCTCTGAAGCACCCACCTTGTGGTATGCTACTTAATTTATGTTCCTTACCTGTCTACCCCCCCCCCCCCCCACTAGCATGTAGAGGGCAAAAGTCTTGCTCTGTTTTATTCGCTGAGGTATCTCATGCAGTGCCTGGTGCGTGGCACTCAATTCATAATTGATTGAATAAAAGCTGAATAGGAAAGAAAAGTAGGATTCTTAGCCAAAAAGGGAAGGAAAGAGTTACGACTTCTTATTGCTGAAACAAGGTGGTGGCACAGAGGTCAAGGCCCTTTCCTGCACTGGTCCGGAGAGGAGCATCTCTCTGAACAGCGCGTCTTATAATAGCTCATCTGGAACAACACAGGCTGGAAGCACAGTTCTGAGCAACTCCACAAGCTGGTGAGCAGCTGTGGGTGTTTACTTTTTTAAGAATGTGTAGCCGCCAGGAACTGAAGAGGGGGGTCCAAGCAGAAGTCGTCCATCCATGTTTTTAAAACAAATTGCTAAAACTCAATCATAATATTAATATTATATAATATTATGTTATTATAGTATAATATATTATATATCATTATAGCATAATGATATATAATATATTAATTTGAAATATTTGTCCTTATTTCCAAACCACTGTGCTATTTTGAAGGGCAGTTTGCCAAGTCTGTATTTAAAATCTGTAGGCTTGGGGCGCCTGGGTGGCGCAGTCGGTTAAGCGTCCGACTTCAGCTCAGGTCACGATCTCGCGGTCCGTGAGTTCGAGCCCTGCGTCGGGCTCTCGGCTGATGGCTCAGAGCCTGGAGCCTGCTTCCGATTCTGTGTCTCCCTCTCTCTTTGCCCCTCCCCCCGTTCATGCTCTGTCTCTCTCTGTCTCAAAAATAAATAAACGTTAAAAAAAAATAAAAAAAATCTGTAGGCTTTAACTAATTTAAGGAAAGGTCCCCAAAAGTGGCAAATACAAAGGAGTTCTCCATACCAAAAGGGGATGTTGCTGGCAAGCTCTAACCATACATGTGCGTTTACTTAATAATAGACTCATTTTACTGGGAAAATAAGCATTGGAGAGGTCTGATGGTTCCCTCAAAGTCACGTAATTACTAACTGCTTTCACTAAGACATTGAACTTTCAGTTCCCTGTTTTTCCAAAGAACTTTGAATCACAGGGGCGGTCAGTATTCACATCCCACTGAATATGCAAATGAAAGGGATCTTGAAGAACAACAGGTGCAATGTCCTCATTTTATGGATTAGGACACACGCTTGGTGTATTAGATGCGGTCTCTGGAGAAACAGAATCACTAGAAGATATACATACACACACACACACACACACATATATATATATATTCGATAGGATATATATAATATGCATATATTTATTATAATTATTGCTTGTTATAATATGGTATAGTAACATATTTATGATGTAAAGTTCTTACAAGGAATTGTCAAGCTGGAGACTGAGGAGAACGGACAGGATAGTCCAGGCTGAGTCTGATTCCTGAGGCAGGAGGTGACCAGTGTTCCAGCTCCGAAACAGGCAGAGAGAATGAATTCTCCCTCCCTCAGCCTTTTTGCTCTGTTCAGACCCTCAGCGGAAGGGAGTCACGCCCACCCACATTAGGGAGAGCCATCTGCTATACTGAGTCTACAGATTCAAATGCCAATCTCGTTCCCCAAACACCCTCCCAGACATACCCAGAAATAATGTTTAACCAAATTCTTGGGCAACCCCATGGTCGAGACAAGATGACACACAAAATTAATCATCAGACGCGGGAAGGTGATTTGTGCACAGTCCCAAGTGAGCCAGGTCAGGGCTTTGAGGACCTTGCCGCCCAATTTCCAGTTCCCTGTGCTTTCTTTCTGCACGCCCTCATTCCCTGGATCAATGCATGGAGAAAACGTATACATTTCCTACATCTGGATTGTTATAATTCTCATGCATCTAATTAGTTCTAGTTTTTGCGTATTCAAATAATTAACTTCTAACAAATTTCTGCAGTATCATATATATAATTTTCCTCAAATGCTTAGAAAGAAGGCATTTAATCTACATATTTAGAAGAATACTTTAACTACAAATTAGATTTTCCTCCCCAATAAAAGTAAATGGTTCATTACTGAAATGAATATTTCTTATCAGTGCACTGTTAATGTGTGAATATGATATGGAAGATGGCATAGTTATTATTGAAGGTCTCAAGTATTACTCAAGACAGTCTAGGAAGAAACAAGGAATTACTTCTTTGATTGAAGTGAGTTAAATAAATAGGGTGTTTTCTGTTGCTTTAATCTTGTCCCTTATTAGAAAAAACTTTGTTGGATCTTTACATTAGCATGACTTATTGAAATCATGCATATATATTTATCTATGACGTAAACCACGAAGATATTAAAAGCCATTTGAGTTTTTAGAGTGTTCTAGAAATCAGAAGGAGTATCGAGTTCTGTCAAAGTAGATGGCGAAAATGGGTGTGGGGTGTGCACGTGCTGGCCACTTGTGCACTGGCTCACTGTGACAAATGGAATTTATTGAGGACTCCTCTACGCCAGGGCCTATGATGAAGGCATTAGGCCTGAGACTTGGAGATGTTCGGTGACTTGTCTGAGTCACGTGAGCAGTAAGACGCTAAGGCAAGTCTCACCCAGGCTTATCTGACAACAACTCTTTGGAGTCACCACCATTTCAGCCATTGCGAATGAAAGGTGATGACACCACCTAGTTACTTATGAAACATTCAGGTTCCTGGCCTTGCTCTGTTGACATTGATATTCTGGCTCAGTAGAATTGGAAGGAAGTCCAGAAATTGATGTTTTTTAGCGAGCATCTCAGGTGTTACCAAGGCAGGTAGACAGTGAACTTCCCTTGGAAAAACACTGCCCCGTGCTTTTCCATATTGCTCTGCCTCTTTGGTCTCAGCCATACCAAGCTTTTGGGAGCTGGGTCCACTAATGTCCTTCACCCGCTTCTAGCCTTCCATTGTCCTGAGCTACATAAAGCAAGAAATACATCAGTGACTTCTGCCTTGGCTTTTAGGAAAGTTAGGAGATGTTAGATCACATGCAGACTCAGGATATAAAGGCCCACCGTGATGGTTTGGTTCCTTGCTTTGTTGCTTGAGTCTTCTTTCTGGCAATCAGGCCTAGGCCTCTTTGGGTGGTTCCAAGGTCCTGTGGTCCTTCTGTTTTGTAGCTCAGCCTTTATCATTAGAGCTTCTGGCTTCTCTGTTCCCCCAAATCCTGGCAGATTGTACTGTGAGTATCCCACATGCTTCAGACCCTTCTCCAAACTCTGATCAAGAAGAGTGAGTACTTATTTATCCTGTTCTGCTGCAACTTTCTACCCTCTGACCGTCTTCCAGCGTCTTCCCATTTTCCCAACCTCCCTGCCCGTGGTAATCACTGTTCCACTCTCTATATCTGTGAATTCAACTTTTTTTAAAATTTATTTTGAGAGAGAGAATGAAAGAGAGTAGGGGAGTGGCAGAGAGAGAGAGAATCCCAAGTAGGCTCTGCACTGGCAGCACAGGCCTGACATGGGGCTTGAACTCACGAACCATGAGATCATGACCTGAGCCAAAACCAAGAGTCGGACCCTTGACTGAGTCATCCAGGTGCCCCTATGAATTCAACTTTTTAAGATTCTGCATACAAGTGAGAGCATGCAGTATTTGTCTTTCTGTGTCTGGCTCATTTCACTTAGCATCACATTCTTCAGCTCCATCCATGTTGTCACAGATGTCCGGCATGGTAACTATATAGTTAATAGAACTGTGTGGGATACTGGAAACTTACTGAGAGAGTAGATCTCAAGTGCTCTCCACACACACACACTCTCTCTCTCTCTCTCCCTCTCAAACATAGGGAACTATGTGAGGAGAAGGGTATGTTAATTAGCTTGACTGTTGTAATCATTTCACTGTGTGTATGTATATCAAAACGTCAGGTTGTATACCTTACATAAATGCAGTTTTTATTACAAAGTACATTAAAATTAAAAACGAAGGGGAACTTTATTCCATTCATGCTTCTTCTCTGAGCATCCGAGCTTATCCCATAGCTGGGATCCCGGGTCCAGAGGAAAGCTTCCTGTACCCCCACGTGCTGAGTGGTGGCTGTCAGGAGACTCATGACACTTTCCCATCTCCCATCTGGTGAATGTTAACTGTGGGTGGGAATCTTGCTCTCCTCACCTGCCTCATGAGTTCTGGAATTGTGACAGAGACTGCCGGCGTCCTTGGACTTTCCACCAGCCATGCAGCCATGTTGAATTCTTGCATCTTGGTGCTGCCTGGTCTCTTATCTAGTCCCGTTTATTTTCCTTCCCTCCCTGTAACCTTTCTGCCAGAGTCAAAATCTGTTACTTAAATAGAAATCTATTATTTAATATTCGACCCTTAACGTCAGTTAGTTCTCCTATATAACCATAAATACTCTTGTGCATTCTCCATTGGTAGATTTGGTGGCCTTTAAGAAGTGATTTATCTGCCGTCCAGATGCATTAGTCTTCCAGAATCTGGCTCTTTCAAGCAATCGGGTGGATATCTTTTACTACTCCAGCTGTCTCCATATTTGGTCACTGGGTAAGCCTTAGTTTGCAAACTCTGAGTCCTAACTTCTAGCTCAAAGTCCTGGATTGCAAAGAAATTCTCCTGACTGATTTTGCATTCCTAAATTTCAAAACACATCTTCCTTGTAAGAATTTTAAAGGTGAAGAATTCTAAAAAAAAAAAAAAAAATGAGTAAAAGACCATTCTTTCTTATGGCATTCTGTACCCCAGATGGGATCATTTTTAGAAGTCTGATGTTTATCCTTCCAAACGTCTTCTATGCGCATTGAAGTATGTTGGTTTATAGATATTTACAAACATGAAATGCCATCAGTTTTTCTAATGTGTATTATTTTCATTCATTTTTATTGAAATTATCATACTTAACTTTTTAAAAAATATTCTTTAATGTTTATTTATTTTTGAGAGAGAGAGACAGAGTGCGAGCAGTGGAGGGGCAGGGAGAGAGGGAGACACAGAATCTGAAGCGGGCTCCAGGCTCTCAGCTGTCAGCACGGAGCCCAACGCGGGGCTTGAACCCAGGACCGTGAGGTCATGACCTGAGTTGAAGTTAGATGCTTAACCCACTGAGCCGCCCAGATGCTCCAGTTGTACTTAACTTTAATCTAATGCTCCCGGCAGAGCAAACTCTTAATAAAGGGTACTAGTTATTGTCATTATAATTTTTACATGAATGTATTGCAACATACATAAAACTGCTGAAATCAAAAGGATTAAAAACTTGTTAAGGAAGGTTCTTCTAAACTAGTGGTTCTTAACTTTGGCTGCATGTTGAGATCACCTGGGAGGTTTGAAAACTTTTCCTGCCTGGGTCTCCCCTTCAGTGATTTGAACTTAATCGATCTGGTATGTGGCCAGGGGATCAGGAGTTTTAAACACTCCTCAGGTGACTCTGTCCTACAGCCAAGATTGAGAACCTCTGTTCTGAGCAAAGATTAAAGATCATCAGTGTTAAAATGCAGAGTATAATTAGGAGTACCCCCTTGGAGAACGACGTGCATTCTTAATTAAAGACTTGATATTCACATGACTTCTGTTAGTATGAGGTTTTCTTAGAACACAGACAAGCAACCAACCAGAAGGAAACACCCAACTGCTTGGTCTTTCCAGACACGTTAGGTCAGCGGGTGACGGAGCAGGAACTCACCTGCAGCTCTGCCTTTTCTGCTTCTCTGGTCGATAAGACGGTGTGTGGCACTTCCCCCTTTCCACGAGTAAGGGAGGGTGTTGAGCCTGGGTGGTGAGGAGCAAGGGGAAGGCAGTGAATGGCTTGTCTGTTAAGGTCAATGGCACATGGTGTAGGAAGGAGATAAGGAAAAGGAAGATCTGGATTGGGTTGGAAGGACATTGCTGGGGTGGCCACCGTGCCTCTCCAGGCACGCAGTCATGAACGAGACCAATTCCAGATCCCGAGTCAAGAACTGGCAGAGGTCATCTCCACTCAAGCAAGCTCCTTTAGGGTCCAGCCACACCCCCTCCGCTCCCCAATCAGGAGCGACTGGGCTAATTGCCAGGCGGGCAAGCTCCCCATACATGGGGGCTCTCAGGCATGCCTCCCTTGAAGCTCCAACAGTGGGGGTCAGCAGGCAGAGGAGGGACTTCCGGGTTCCCCAGGTAGGGCAACCCTCAGAGGGGCTCAGGTGGCTCAGTCCAGTTTTCCTCAGGTGTGGCTCAAAGGCAGCTAATTATATATTCAGCCAAAACTTGTAAAGACACTGAGTTGTACCCTCAGCGGGTAAGAGGTAGAGCTTTTCGTAAATGATCAAGTACCTAATTGTATATTTACTGCTGTTTGTTTGGGGTTTGAACAGGGAGAGGGTGAAGGCGCTCCTTCTGGATGCTGTGGGCATGAAATGCTGCTGATAGCTGACATTTGCTCCTGGACACGTTGTGGAAGGGACTGCTGCCCTCAAAGCTCTCCAACCAGGCAGAAGCATTTCATCATTAATCATTCCCCTTTAGTTCAAAGAAGGACTCTTTGTTTTTTACAAGAGTTGGAATAAAGTGAAGCAGAGGAGATTGACAACTAGGATTTTGTATGCATACCTTGGTGTGCATACCATGTGCATGGATAATTTGTTTGTAAAATCTGTTTCACAGATTGAGACATTTTCAACAATTTTCCTTAAGAATTTTTATTGAGGGGGTGCCTGGGTGGCTCAGCTGATTAAGTGTCTGACTCCTGGTTTTTTTTTTTTTTATTTTTTTTAACGTTTATTTATTTTTGAGACAGAGAGAGACAGAGCATGAACGGGGGAAGGTCAGAGAGAGAGGGAGACACAGAATCTGAAACAGGCTCCAGGCTCTGAGCTGTCAGCATAGAGCCCGACGCGGGGCTTGAACTCACAAACCACGAGATCATGACCTGAGCCGAAGTCGGACGCTTAACCGACTGAGCCACCTAGGTGCCTGCTGACTCCTGGTTTTGACTCAGGTCATGATCTCACAGTTTGCACAGTACAGAGCCTGCTTGGGATTCTCTCTCTCTCTGCCCCTCCCCGGTTGTGTGCACTCTATCTCTCTCTCAAAACTAAAAAAAAAAAATTTTTTAGGGGTGCCTGGGTGGCTCAGTCAGTTGCGTGTCTGACTCCTTATTTCAGCTCAGGTCATGATCTCACAGGTCGTGAGTTTGAGCCCCGCATCGGGCTCCTCGCTGGCAGTGCAGAGCCTGCTTGGGGTTCTCTCTGTCTCCCTCCCTCTCTGCTCCTTCCCTGCTCACTCTCGTGCTCTCTCTAAAATAAATAAACTTATTTTTAAAAAGAATTTTTTAGCTTGTTTACATTTTATTATCATTATTTTTATTTTTAAATACAATTTATTGTCAAGGTAGCTAACATACAGTGTATACAGTGTGCTCTTGGTTTTGGGGGTAGATTCCTGTGATTCATCGCTTAAACACAACACCCAGTGCTCATCCCAACAAGTGCCCTCCTCAATGCCTATCAGCCATTTTCCCTCTCCCTCATGTCCCCACCATCAACCTTCAGTTTGTTCTCTGTATTTAAGAGTCTCTTATGGTTTGCCTCCCTCCCTCTCTGTGACTGTTTTTTCCCCTTCCCTTCCTCGACGGTCTTCTGTTTAAGTTTCTCAAGTTATACATGTGAGTGAAAACATATGATATCTGTCTTTCTCTCACTGACTTATTTCACTTAGCATAATACCCTTCAGTTCCATTCACATTGTTGCGAATGGCATGATTTCATTCTTTCTCACTGCCAGGTAGTATTCCATTGTGTATATAAACCACAACTTCTTTATCTATTCATCAGTTAATGGAGATTTAGGCTTTTTCCATAATTTGGCTATTGTTGGAAGTGCTGCTATAAACATTGGGGTACAAGTTTACAAGATACCCTATGCATCAGCACTCCTGTATCCCTTGGGTCAATTCCTAGCAGTGCTATTGCTGGGTCGTAGGGTAGATCTATTTTTAATTTTTTGAGGAAGCTCCGTACTGTTTTCCAGAGTGGTTGTACCAGTTTGCATTCCCACCGGCAGTGGAAGAGGGTTCCTGTTTCTCCACATCCTTGTCAACATGTGTTGTTTCCTGAGTTAATTTTAGCCAGTCTGACCGGTGTGAGGTGGTATCTCAATGTGGTTTTGATTTGTATTTCCCTGATGATGAGTAATATTGAGCATCTTTTCACGTGTCTGTTAGCCATCTGGATGTATTCTTTGGAAAAGTATCTATTCATTTTTTTTGCCCATTTCTTCACTGGATTTTTTTTTTTCAGGTGTTGAGTTTGGTCAGTTCTTTGTAGATTTTGGATACTAACCCTTTATCTTATATGTCATTTGCAAATATCTTATCCTATTCCATCGGTTGCCTTTTAGTTTTGCTGATTGTTTCCTTTGGTGTGCAGAAGCTTTTTATCTTGGTGAGGTCCCAATAGTTCATTTTTGCTTTTATTTCCCTTTGCTTCCAGAGACATGTCAAGTAAGAAGTTGCTGTGGCCGGGGTCAAAGAAGTTGTTGCCTGTTTTCTCCTCCAGGGTTTTGATGGTTTCCTGTCTCACATTTGGGTCTTGCATCCATTTTGAGTTTATTTTTGTGTATGGTGTAAGAAAGTGGTCCAGGTTCACACTTCTGCATGTCGCTGTCCAGTTTTCCTAGAATCATTTGCGGAAGAGACCATCTTTTTTTCCATTGGACATTCTTTCCTGCTTTGTCAAAGATTAGTTGGCCATACATTTGTGTTCTGGGTTCTCTGTTCTATTCCATTGGTCTATGTGTCTGTTTTTGTGCCAATACCATATTGGCTTGATGATTACAGCTTTGTAGTAGAGGCTAAAGTCTGGGATTGTGATGCCTCCTGCTTTGGTTTTCTTTTTCAACATAACTTTGGTTATTCGGGGTCTTTTGTGGTTCCATACAAATCTTAGGATTGTTTGTTCTAGCTCGGAGAAGAATGCTGGTGCAATTTTGATTGGGATTGTGTTGAATATGTAGATTGCTTTGGGTAAAAATAGAATTTTTATTGAAATGTTGTCTAAATGGTGTAGAACGAAACAACAGTTTCTCCTTTTTTCTCCAGAGGGGTCTTGTGGAGTGCCTGTGTGTGCCTGCCTGACTGAGAATTGCCCTGGGACTCATACAAGGTTTGCTAAACTTTGGTCTTTGGCAAACTGTCGAATAGCATCCTACGTAGAAAAGGTTCTCCGAAACAGTTTTTTATTGATGATCATTATAATATCATAAAAGTCGGTGACAGTGATGGACTGGTCAGTTTGGTGAGAGGTCCTGCTGATGAAAAGGAATCTACTTCCCGGTTGTAGGAGACAGATGGGCTTTGGCATGACTCCAGGTGTAATTACAAGCCTTGGTTCAGTGACCGACCTGAATGAAGGAGAGGGTCAAGCTTGCCTGCAGCCCAGAGTCAAAGTAGTGAATTCCCACACGCTCAGATTCAATTATGGAGGGGAGGCCCCTGCCAGTTCTGGTTCTGTTAGTGCACTTTTGAGACTCTCGGCCTCCAGCAAATGCCTGCCGGCAGTTACAGTTGACAGACCAAGTCGGAATTTCCTGCACTGGAGGGAGCAGAGGCTTCTGCCTAGACCCATCGCTGGCAGTGGCCCCTGGCAGTGGGGACTCCCCAGCCACTGACGATGCCAGAGGTAATCTGGCAGTAACTTACGATGATCAGGGCTGGGAGCCACTCTGAAATCCAATTTTCTCTCTTTTTGGACTGATTCTGAAGACTCCAGGGATCGGGTAAGTGTGATCTTAAGATGGTTGGAGTCCTTTGGAAAATCTCTTTGGCATGTAAAACACTGGCAAAGATAAGAGAGCTTGATTGTTTAAATGCTGCTCACACTGCACTGATAGTGAGTGGAAAATAAAGAGAGGATTACAGCTCTCAGGATTAATACAGGATTAGTCTCGTTCTTTCTTCGGTACCAAAGACACAAATGTGTGGAAGGAGAAGTTGATGTTCTCTTAAAAAAAATACAGCTAATAATTCTATAGAATTATAATTCTCATAAGGAGATCATCTTTTGTGAGCAAGATGATTTAGGAGAAATTCATTCCCTGATCAGCTTATGTTCATGATTAATATAAAAGTTCTTTATTGCCATTCATGGCAACAAGGTGGCACTAATTTAAGGAGTGCTGGATTCTGGTTGATGAACTGAATCAGAGTTTGGGAAGTAAGTTTCATGTTTATAACTTAGAGGTACCAGTGAAATACCAACGTGGAAATGTTATTAACACTGGTTATTAACCTTTGGAGAAAGAGAGCTCATCAACATTTTATTAAACCTATTTAATGTGGCTTTCTTATTTACTAATCATCATTCAGCTTGTGCATTTCACCTCAGGCAACGTTTTTGGGGCACTTTGTGTCTATTCGCGTCTCCCACCTTAATGTGCAATCATCATTGATATTTAAGACGTTAATATCTAGAGAGAGAAGTAGAGGAAAAATGCTCTTGTCCATAAACTGTATTATTTTTGGAATAAGCCTCTGGATGAAAAAGAGGTTATTATCATTATAGGAACTATTCTTGGTGAAGATTCTAACTACAAACATTCAGACCCTAGATCTTGAAATACAGGGTCGGTAGTAATAGAAGGCAGTAAGGGAGAGAGAATGCATATTTGGGGGCAAACCAAAGAAGGCACTTCTGCATGGAGTTCTTATATGTGGGACCACTGGAAATATAAGTGAATGTGTAGCATTTCAAACTCTGGAACCAGATAGATTTGGTTTCAGATTCTCATGCTGGCAATGTGCTGGTTGTAAGACTTGGATGAATTACCCAGCCTCACTAAGCCTCAGTTTCCTCATCCCTAAAATAGGGACAATGAAAATGCCAAGGTTATAGGATTACTCTGAGGATTAACTTTTAATGCTCCTTGCACATAGTACATCCTCAGTAAATGTATGCAACTGTGTTGGCTATTGTTGGGAGTCAAAATGATGGGTCAAATGAAGTAGGCACTAGGTAGAAGGAGAACATCTATTTTTGGCAGCGACTGAAACTTACAGCCCTTGGTACCTCCAAGACAACCTTAAAGAGGATTCAGGAGGCACCTGCCCCAGAGATACACCATGTGGGGCTAAGGAGGAAATGAGTTTTATTGTTTAAGGACAGCAAAGTGTAAGTTATGGATTGAGTCAAACTTAGTTGCTGGCAAATGCTATAACATATCATAAAATAACATCCTATACCTGCATAATGCTCATGAAAATTATTTTGTCTTTTGCATTTTTGGCACTGACTCTCCCTTGAGTTTCAGCTTTTTTCGTTTAGGTTTTCTCTAGGCAGATTAGAGGCTCTCTCCTGGTAGACAGAACAGCATGAGCCCAAATGACACATGATCCACCGAAGCTCACAACCAGTAAGTGGTGGATCAGGAGTGCAGGTGCTCAATATGTGCCTTACGTCACGAATGGCTGAATGAATAAGTAAATCATAATTATGTACACAATGCCTTCTTTCACCCCAGGATACCTCTCATTAATTACTTACTTTCACTTTTCGCAATACCAAGAATGAGTTTTTTGCAATGCCTAATTAATTTGCAATTGTAACTAATCAATTTATTGATTCAATTAATATTAAAAATTAAAAAAAAATGTTTATTTACTTTTGAGAGAGAGACGAGCATGAGCAGGGGAGGGGAAGAGAGAGGGAGACACAGAGTCCGAAGCAGGCTGAAGGCTCTGAGCTGTCAGCACAGAGCCTGACGCGGGGCTCAAACTCATGAACCGTGAGATCATGACCTGAGCCGAAGTCAGACGCTCAACCGACTGAGCCACCCAGGTGCCCCATTTTAATTTTTATTGAGATCTTCTAGGTACACTGTATTGTGATAAATGTTTATGTATTACAAAGGTAAGTAAGATGATCATGTCACCTAAGAAATACGACAAGACATAAACGTAAATAACAGTGGTGGGTGGCATCGCCCGTCAAAGTTTGAGTCCTTTTGTTTATTTTTAAAAAAATATTTATTTTTGAGAGAGAGAAAGAGAGAGCACGCAAGCATGAACAGGGAAAGGGGAGGGGCAAGGCGAGAGGGAGACAGAGGATCTGAAATGGACTCCAGCAGGCTCCAGCGGGGTCCACACGTCAGCACAAAGCCAGATGTGGGGCTCGAACTCACGAATGGCAAGATCACGACCTGAGCCGAAGTCAGACACCTAAACCCACGAGCTATTCAGGCGCCCCAAAGCTTTGAGTCCTTTTAAAACAAAGCACCATCACCTTTTCTGTAAACTAATGGAAGATTTTTGGAATAACTAAAAATTAAAGATCTTCAGTTTTTTTTTTTTTTTTTTAAT
>NW_024412397.1:7743689-7763762 GCF_014898765.1 Herpailurus yagouaroundi | reverse complement strand
TTCATGCTCTGTCTCTCTCTGTCCCAAAAATAAATAAAGACGTTGAAAAAAAAAAAAATGGACGAATGGTAGAGAAGTGACCAAAGTGACAGAGAGATCGTGAAAAGGTGAATTCCTTAAAGAAAATGGATACAACTTATACATTTGATCACCAAGATGCTTACAACATCTTGTGTAAAAATTGACACACCGTGTCCAAGGAACGAGATCATCAAGCTATTGGCAAGATTCCATTCTCGGACATTCAGACCATTTTTGAAGGTTGCATAACACCAGGGGCCAGTACCATAGGATATTGAGGACTGTTCTGTATGTGTATTTGTAGATACATGCTTGTGTCTGGGGAAAATCTCCTGACCCCAAGTGCCAAATATGAAGCAGCTCTTGACATATGTGTTCCATAAATGGAGATGAAGGGAGGGCACCAGGTGATTTTTGTTCTTTTATTTTCATTTTCCTGAAAATACATAATGCCAAAGTTTTTTTTTTTAATTTTAATTTTTATTCTTATTTATTTTTAAAATTTAAATCCAAGTTAGTTAACATACAGTGTAATAATAATTTCGGGAATAGATTTTAGTGATTCATCACTTACATATAACCCCCAGTGCTCATCCCAACAAGCTCCCTCCTTAATGCCCTTCACCCATTGAGCCCATCCCCCCACCAGCATCCACCAGCAGCCCGCAGTTTGTTCTCTGTATTTCAGAGTCTCTAATGGTTTGTCTCCCTCTCTGCTTTTATATTATTTTTGCTTCCCTTCATTTATGTTCATCTGTTTTGTACCTTCCATTTCACATATGAGTGAAATCATGATATTTGTCTTTCTCTGACTGACTTATTTTGCTTAGCAATAATACACGCTAGTTCCATCCACAGTGTTGTAAATGGCAATATTTCATTATTTCTGATGACTCCATAATGTTCCATTGTGTGTGTGTGTGTGTGTGTGTGTGTGTGTGTGTGTGTTTGTGTGCTCGTGTATATATACCAGGTCTTTATCCATTCATCAGCTGATGGACATTGGGCTCTTTCCATTCTTTGGCTGATAAAGCTGCTATAAACATTGGGGTGCACGTGCCCTTTCAAATCAGCACTCCTGTACCCTTTGGATAAATACGTAGTCCTAATACAAGAGTTTTTGCTTGTTTAGCTCACAATCACTTTGTGAGATATGGTGGAGCCAGGAACAGCATCAGAAGGAATAGGATTTTTAAGGCAGCAGACATATGTTCAGTGAACAAGCGTGTTGATATATATATAAAAACAAGGGACTCCACCCATAGGACAGTCCTTATTCAAAGATAAGTTCGTGGTCAACAACATGACTGTTGAATTTGGTCTGGTGAAGGAAATAGTGAAAATTGTGAATTAGATGAGATCATTGCCATTGGCTATTTCTGTTTATAGTATTTCTTGTGAAGAAACAGGCATTTTTTTAAAATACCAGAATATATTGTTTGCTGATGGAAAAGTAATTCACATAAATTTTCACAGAGGCAAAAACTTTTCTTCATGTTACTGATAAAGCCAGTAAAGATGATTCTGTGATGTCAGGTGGTTTAAGGATATATTAATTTCTGGGCTAGGCTGAATCTGTCACCTCGACTGATTGATCACAGTTTTTACTGTTGAGAATATAATACTAGGGTTTATCACAGAGACCAGACTCTGGTGCACAAATAACTTGGCCACTGAGAGCTTGACTTTCCCAATCCTGGATGATTTTCCCCACTACTCAGAGAAAGAAATCAATGAGGTCTTACTGGGAATATTTATAAACCACATCCGAATGCTGCCATAGAACGTGAAGGAATACTTTCCAGAGCCAAATCAATCAAAGGGAGGATTAGGAATCTTGTTTCTGTGATTTCCTAAATTTAGGTAATTCAAACTTCTAATTTTTGACTCTGAAAGGCCTTCAATTTAGCATCTCTCCAGCCCTCTAAGCAATTTCTAGTAAGAATTTCTTCACGATTTCTGGATTCATGATCAAGCTGATGGCCACCAAACAGTTGCTGTCTTTCCAGAGGAACAGGGATGTTCCTTTCACTAGAAGTAGACAAACCAACTTTCTGTGACTCAGGCAGTCTACTGGGCTGGATACCATCCTTCTTAATGATGGGAAAGAGAAAATATTTCACATTTCACATTGATTTATTTTACAAAATTGTTAGGCTTTCTCAACAATTTCACTGAAGGTGGTGGTCTCTGTATATACCCAAAACCCACTGAGGGTGTGTGGATGCCAGACGTGTGGGAAGCACCGTTTATAGCTTCTGTGTATGGCTTCCAAATGGTGAGCGTGAAAATAGTCAAACTGCTGTTTATCTTTACAGTTCGTCTTAAACTTTAAAACTCTGCTTTGTATCTGTTTTATAACGTGCATAATATTGAGTACAGTGGTAAGTATGTATACGTAGGTGAATATCCATAGACTGCAGGTACATATTCACAAAAATTTTTATGGATAGGGATCCACAACCAAAAAGTTGGAAGATACTCGAAAAGCTCCTGAGCAGTCATGCATATTTATTCCTATAATGTCAGCACTGTTTGCTGCTTTTAAGTGGTATAAAAATCATGTGGTTTTACAATCAATTTGCAACCCATTGAATTTGTGTTTTGCCCCAGTAGAGACACTCGTAGAAAAAACTCACACGCTGCTGGTCACCTCGAGGCTGCTTGTAGCGTCTTCCCAGGGCTGTGCTGGGCCATGCAGGGTCACCCCGGCCCCCACCCTGCGTGCCCTCAGCTGACCTGGAGCCACACGGCCCTTTTCTTTCTTCCAGGAGAACCAGGGAATTTGTTGAGGGCAGTAATGCAGGCCTGGAGCGGCCCAGTTTTCTGTACAACCTTTGAAGAGCCCCCTCAGCGCCACAGGGGGCGCCCTGCTTCCTTGGCCAGCACGTCTCCCAGCAGGTGTTGCCTCCCAGACGGCCTGTGCGGGGCTGGGCAGGCTGCCTGGGTCCCTCCCTCCTGCCCTTGGCCGCCCTCGGCCTCCAGGAAGCATGAGGCCCTCCCTGGAGGCTGTGCGCTGCTCTTCCGGGGCTAGCCACCCTTCACCCCTGTTCCCTGCAGTTCACAACGAGACGTCAGGGCAGAGTGACTTCATGGTTCCTGTGCATACGCGGTTCGCGTTGTAGATGCGGAATTGCCGGAGGTGGTTTAAAAAAAGTTTCTAAAATATAGTTGTTAAGCTTTAGTTTTTGGGAGAGTAGTAGAGGAACACACGAAAAAGTACCCAGGCAGGGCCCCAGAGTGTTGGTAGGATGCGGTGGGTCCCCACTCCCCTCTCCTGGCTCCCCAGCCCCCCGCAGCCCAGAGGGCCTTCCACACTCGTCCCTCCACACTCGTCCAGACCCATGCTGATGAAAAACAAGCGTGTGCATCTGTTTATTTATTTATTTTTATTATTTTTTAAAATTGTTTTTTTTAACGTTTATTTATTTTTGAGAGAAAGGAGAGAGACGGAGCAGGAATGGGGGAGGAGCAGAGAGAGAGAGAGAGGGAGACACAGAATCCAAAGCAGGCTCCAGGCTCTGAGCTGTCAGCACAGAGCCCGATGCAGGGCTTGAATTCACAAGCTGTGAGATCATGACCTGAGCTGAAGTCGGAGGCCTAACCAACTGAGCCACCCAGGCACCCCTGTATCTGTTTTTTAAACACAAAATGGGGGTGTGTGATATTCTTTATTGTGCACATTTTTCCAATGAAATGTGTCCCAGAAATTTGTCCATATTGGCGTAAGTAATTCCACCCCCCCCCAATATTGGCGTTCTGTTCCAAGATTTATTTATTCAGCCTCCTCTGATGGACATTCAGGTTTCCAGTTTTTTTGTTATTACAACTTACGATGCCATGAAGATCTTTGTACCAGCGTGAGTAGATGTGTAGGATAAATGCCTAGGTAAGTGTGGGTATACTTGTAAGTTTGATTATGGAAAATATTGCCAGACTATCTGCCATCAAAGCTATAGTTTGTTTTCTTGCCCACAATACGTTTAGAGGGGCTGTGTGCCCATACCCGCTTTAATACACAAAGATTACAAAATGTTTTCATTTTTATCAATTTGATAGTTGTTGGGTTAAAAGTATATTTTATTTGCATTTCATTAATCATTAGTGAGGTTGAGCCTATTTACAAAAGCTTAAAGACAATCTGCATTTCCTTTCTGTCTGAAAATTGCCCATGTGTGTCTAATTAGGTGGCTGGTATTTTTCTTACCGATTTGCATAAACACTTTTTAAATAGTAAGGACTTTACCCTCTTTTATATATGTTGCAAAAACATTCTCAGGTTGTCACTTGTGTTTTGACATTTAGGTAATATTGTTTTGCACAGTGAAAACTTGCTATTTTATGTAGTCAAATCACACAGTTTTGTCTTTATAGTGTCTGGGTTTTGTTTCTTCCTGGAAAGACCTCCTGGCGTATGGTCGAAATTGTCATCAACCAGGATTTGGGTCATCTTTCTTCCCAGCATTCTTTAAGCACCTTGCACGGTGTGAGTCTCAACGATTTATATATTTTTATATTTTTAAATAATATTTAATTTTAAAGTTTTTTTCTCTCTCTCAAGAATTATTCCTTTTCAACCAACAATTTTTTTAAATTTGCCAAGTTCAAATTTTTATATTTATTATTTACTTTTATTGAGATGTCATTGACATGTATTAGTTTCAGGGGTACAGTGGAAGGATTTGATATGTATTTGATATTGGAAAATGGTGGCCACAGGCAGCCCATGGAAGATCCATCCCTCACATGGGATGTGTTCCAATGGAGAAGATACAAGCCGAAAGATTACAGTGCACGTGGTCCATAGTGAGACCATGGAGAGGCCATGAGAACATTGAGGAAGCACAAATAAAGTGATAAGGAGGTTACAGATGGGGTAACTTTTGACCTGCAACTTGAAGCAAGCATGAGAAATCTGCTTCTTTATATATGTTCTCTTATTTTTTGCAATGGATGTTTCTTTATGCAAGGCAGCTGTCCAATGGTTTGGTAAAGGCAAACATTTGTTTAAGGAATGCATTATAGCAGTGAATAGCGACTATCTGGAATTATATCTTTAAGTCAAAAGAATCTTAGTATCTGTTTTGCTTTGCACAGTAAGTAGCATTACTACTACTCCCGAACGTTACTGCAGTGTTTAATAAATTGGCCAGCAGAGGGCACTGCATACTGACAGTGTCTCCGCACAGGATGCCCAAATCCTCAGATGTTCCAGAGTATTACAGTGTAATTCAGGTGTATTTGCAAGTGAGTTGCTACTGTTTCAGGCAGAAATGTATGTCAGAAATTAAAAGAAGACTGTGAAGGAGGAAATTAGGTGGTATAATTTCTAGGAAAAAATGTAAGTATGTCCATATCTACATGGTTATGAATGCAGCCGTATCAATTGTAATATAACTTTCATTTCCTGTATAAATCTGCATTACTTCTAAATTCTCCTTCAGAATGTTTTTCGTTTCATTATATGGTTTAATTATCAATCTTAAACTAAGGATGAAAAAACAATTCCTAACGGGTGACATTCTTTCAAACGTTGAGTTAGAGATTATTGTTTAAATAGTATCAAAACGCTGTGGTGCTACACAAATTCTTTTTATGTCTGTTTACAAAGGTATTTTAACTTACATTTTCCCCCTCTGAATTAGAGGATTCCAAGACATTTTTAAGAGCATGATTCTCTCCCCTCCAACTCATCATTAAAATGTTTTAAAGATACCGTGTTTTTAGACCCATTTCCACGTAGTTAAACTTGGCAATGTGGAAACCTATTTGTTAGTATGGCTGGTGCTTTAAGCCAATGCACAGCTTTTATGTTTTTCATTTAAGGAGCAAACGGGACTGGACCCGTGAAATGGCACTGACTTGATTTGCCATAGTGCATCTGTTCGATGTAAATACGGATTCCATGACATTTGCAGACTGGAGACAGCCTCCCAGAGCCAAGGCCCAAATCAGACAGACACTGTTGAGAACCCACCTGAAATATTTCCGAATACGAAAACATTTGAGAAGGCTTTTGTTGACAGGATCCCGTATCCCCAGAGCAGTGGGCTCTGTGTTCTGATGCTTTCCTACTAATTTATCAGACATGTTTAACGACAGTTTGTAACAAGTTCCTACTCTGATATGACGGTTGGTATAAAAAGGTGGTACAAAAAGATATTCTCTGATGCTTTAATCCAGGCTCAATTTAACTAGTAATTTTAATTAGGTTTATTGCTGGGCTTCATATAAATCTAGTTACATAAGTAAGATACAACCTAACTCAGGACTATTAAATATCACTGGGGAAATTCTAGGGGAAACAGTTCTAATTTTGAATGATACCAAATAGTAGTTTACGTGGTGTGTTGAGGTTTAGATATAGGTTACATTACTGCTTTAGATTAAGTCACGATTGGTCTTTTTCACCTGGGAAGCAAAGTGACTTTAGCCCCTTTGCAGTGAGTGATCACCTCGGCCCCTATGGGTAGTCTTGGGACCATGCATCTTTGTGCAGTGGAATCGTCCTGTACCGAAGGAGGTGGTGTTTAGTGTCTTACATTTTGTTTGGATTGGCAGGTCTACTGGAATGGGAATTACTTGGAGCTGGTGTGTTAAATACAAGCGGGTATCTGTGCAGACTGCCCTGGGAAGACTAGTGACAGCTTTGAGGATGTCATGGCTTCATGGTCTAAAGATTAGCTTCAGCTTCGAGTCATTAAATTTGTGCAGTCATTTATTTGAAGTGGCTATTGCTTATAAATTACTATCTTAGGAAAGCCTTTTCTCTCTGTTGCCAGATCAACAATGATTGTAATGGATTCAGCATCAAAGACTCATTGCTTTCTAATCACCTGTAAATGTTCAGCTCAGGCCTGATCAGATTTATCCTGGAGTATGATGGGTGTGGACTCCAGTTGTCTAGCCGGCAGTCCAGTCTTCCATTGTCTAAATAATATTAGTGTCTCTAACACAGTAAGAACTGAAGAATTTTACCCCTCATGAGCCCCCCCTCCTTCCCAAAGAGGGGTTGATTGTTCCTGACTTTCACAAGGATTTGTGTCGCATCCTCCAGGGGAAAGGCAATGAGAAGATTGTTGTGGCTAAGACCTAAGTGCTGGAGTCAAACAAATTTGGGCCAGCTAATAAGAAACTTTGCGAATTCAGGCAAATAGCTCATTTGCAAAATGGGAACAATAACAGATTGTTGTAAAGATTAAGTGCCACTCTGTCTATAAAACATCAAATAGTTTTTTTTTTAAATTGTTATTGTTATTAGTTATTGTGAAATGTCAGAATTGGTGCTACAGTTGGGTGCTGGGTGCTAAAACCGGCCTTTCCTATTGAATTATTTTATTTTAAATTAGCATTATTTTTTGGAACAGCTTTAGGTCCGTTGAACCGACGGATTGCCCAGATACTCTTTCTCCCCTGCACATCTTCCACTAGTGTGGTCCATTTGTTACAGCTGATGAACCAACATGGATACATTGTCAAGAACTAAAGTGTATCCTTCACATTGAGGGTCACTCTGTGTTGTACATTCTGTGGGTTTTGATGAATGTGTAAATGTCATGTGTCTCCTGCTATGGCATCGTAGGAAACAGTGTCACAGCCGTAAAATCTCTTGTGCTCTCCTTATTTATCTCTCCCCCACGCCCCCCAAATCTCCGGCAACCACTTATCTTTTTACTATAGCCATAGTTTTGTCTTTTCTAGACTGTGATATAGTTGGTAGCCTTTCAAGACTGGCTTCTTTCACCTAGTAATATGCACTTGAGGCTCCCCAGCCCTTGCCTCTTTGTGGCTTGATGGCTCATTTCTTTTTAGTGCTGAATAACAGTCCCCTGTCTGGGTGGACCACAGTCCATCCACTCCTCTCGTTTCCTACGCTATTGTATCTGCTTCCTTCCCCGTGAGCCAGTGGAGGAGGGGAGCTGAAACTCACATCACTGTCACATTAAAACCTGGCAGAACACTCACTAAATAGTAGGTCTGCAACACGTTTGTTTAAATAAGAGCAGTAGGAAGAAGGAAATGTTTGAATCAGCTACAGTAGCGTTCTTTTTGGTAGGTACTGCTAAGGGGCAGTTTTCACAGGGCTTGTTTAAATGAATTCATTCATTAGCCTGTTGTGGTCTTGGGACCCTGGAGGCTCTGCTGGTTGTCCGAGCGGAGTCCCAGACACTGAGCCTGCGGCCCAGCACCGCGCGTCCCGAGGGCCTTTGCTGGCTCACAGACATGGGTCAGTGGGTGTCTCAGCCGGGCACAGATTTCCAGCCGCTCTAGTGATTACGGCTGTGGGCAGGGCCTCTGTGCTCCCGGGGAGATGGCTTGGTGGGGACTGTCCCGTCTCTGCTCTGAGAAGAGTGAGTGTGGTCAGAGGGTATGGAAGCTAACTGCCATGTGATGCGATACATTGGCGTTCCCTGGGGATCCCTGTGAACATTCGCGTAAACCATGGAGCGTCTGTGGCTAGGGGTAGAGCTGTAATGTAGTTCTTATTTATTGGAGGCTGAAGAAGGAGTTTTTGAACTTTGATAAGGCGACATAAGGAGGACAAAATTCATGTTGTAGGTGGGAAGGTCATTCTAAAAATCAACATTATAAAGCATGAAAGAACATGATGTATTTATTTTTCATTTTCTTAGGCGTTTATTTATTTTTGAGAGAGAGAGAGAGAGAGAGAGAGACAGAGACAGACAGAGACAGACAGAGAGACAGAGTGTGAGTTGGAGAGGGGCAGAGAGAGAGGGAGACACAGAATCCAGAGCAGGCTGCAGGCTCTGAGCTGTCAGCACAGAGCCTGACATGGGGCTCGAACTCATGAACGACGAGATCATGACCTGAGCTTAATTGACTGAGCCACACAGGTGCCTTTGGAACTTTTTTTTAACAAAGGAAAAATGTTGGGGCACCTGGGTCTCTCGGTTGGTTGAGCCTCCGCCTCTTGATTTTGGCTCAGGTCATGATCTTGTGGTTTGTGGGATTGAGCCCCACATCAGGCTCAGTGCTGACAGCATGGAGCCTGTTTGGGATTCTTGCTCTCTCCCTCTTTCTCTGTCCCTCCCCTGCTCTCTCTCTCTCTTTCAAAATAAACATTTAAAAAAAAAGGAGAAATGTTTTTTTCTGTGAACTTGCATCTATAGAGAAATTGTTAATTATTCAAAGAGGAAAAGATTTGATACATAATCATTCTTGTTATTGTTTTTTTGTCAAAAAACAGAGAATCAGAGAGCCATCCTGTGGCACGGCATGAGGGGAAGCCTGCCCCCTGTATTGCCCCCAGACCCATCGGGGTGGCCATGACAGCTCAGATTCCATGTGGTGGGAGCTTGAGTGAATTTGGGGGATTTAGCCAGTTATGAAATGTGTGTTTCATCACTCCTGTTTACCGTGTTGCTGAGGGACAGAGTCCCGGCCCAGGGAATGGGGATGGCCGGACACACAACACTGGACGCTGGACAGATGAAACTAACAGCAGCTTATTTAATCACATCCCGGAGGAGAAAACCACATGCCATGCTGGGCCATAGGAGTCTGCAGTCCGGAGCAGGGGGACCCAGCAGGGGCTGCAGGGGGCGGGCTTTGGAGGAGCAAGAGGGAGAGGTGCCCCTGGTTCCGGTGGCAGCACGTGATGGTCTTTGAATAGTTTATGGGCTGGCTGGGAGTTGAACTCAGCGCTCAGGGATAAGCAGCAGCTGTGCGAGGTCCCCGTGGTAAGGGGACCGTTTGGCTGGCAGATCTTTCCTGAGGAGCAGAGTGGGGTGGAGGAGGAACTTGAACTTAGCCTATCCAAGGGCCATGTGGTCTCACCAGGTGTGAAGACAGTACGAACTAATGAATCTTAATTTTAGGGCTTGTACTGCATGTGTGTAGGTTAGGGGTGACCAAGGGAGAGCAAAGGCTGATGGTAATGAATTAAAAATAACTGACTCACCAGCCAGCGTCACCAGCTTCCCTTGTCCCCTGCGTCGTGGCAGCCCGTGCTTCAGGGACAGTCTCACCCTATTCTCTGAGCCGCTTCTTCTCAGCTTCATCACAGAGAATTCATGAAAGGCACACACCTCACGTATGCGAGCAAATGAAAAGTCCCCGAGAGACACCTGACACCCACAGCAGGTGATTCGTGAGTAGTGAGTGTTCAGTGTAGCAGACATGGAACCTGAAGTTTGGTTTCAGACCAGGGTCCTGGACGCCTGCCTCTGGAAGCAAGTTTGTGCCCTTGGGCCTCAAAGCACACAATGATTTCTCTGTGCAGGGTGGGTCATTTTCACTTATTTTAAATAACAGCTGTTACCCTGTGGTGGGATTTTTCCCGTATCAGTAGATACTCTCCAAAGGTGTCACGCATAGATCAACATTTATGTCGTGGTGCAGGTGGAGAGGGGTGGTGGTTTCCTTCATCGACTAGAGCATGGCTAGTATGTTCCATCCTGTCAAAGGGCACTGTTTATGAGAAGTGTCATTTATTGTGTTTGAATGTGTTTCAGACCAGCATGGGATTGCCAACGTATATATCTTGATGTCAACTTTAATTTTTATTCCTAGGAATTGTAGGTGTTATTTCGCGGACACAGCTGATGAGATTTGGGTGACCCTGCTGGGTCTGAATTCTCAGGTTTTGCTAAAGAGCATTATGTATTTTCTAGATTTTCTTTACAGAAGCACTTAAGGCCAAAACTCTGGTTCCTAATTGGGTTACTTGTTCTTAATGCTTGACAGCTCATTTACACCCCTAAGGGCTTCTGTGTTCACTGAGAATAAATAATAAAGCCCCTAATTTGTCTCTTTCTTGCTTGGGGGGTTGGTGAGTGCTGAGTTTCCATACGGGACTGCACAAGGAAGGGGAGTCTGGCTTCGCTGTGCTCAGATTGCTTCTGCTTTCCGTGTTTCCGATTGGCTGGGAGGAATTCTGTTACTCTTGGCCCCTGCCTACCTTGGCATCATGAGGATTTTCACCAGTGGAGGCAAAGGCAAGATTTAGGCCAGTTGTTAAAATGCTAAGGACAGTTAATGGACACGGAACATGGATTTACATTCTAGCTTGAGAGTCATTAAATATGAATGCTATGCTGAGCTGTTCTATCTTGGCTCTGGATTTGGGAAAAGCCTCTAAGAAAACCTATGAATAGCTCAAAAGTTCTTTCATATTTCTAATAGTTTTTTTTTTTTTTTTTAGCAAAGGATTTCTAACGTCTGGTCATAATCAGTGACATATAGTCAGCTCCCTGGGGTGGCAATTATTAGTCCCTGGGACCTCTCAGGCATGTGCCTAACCTGGGAGAGCAGAAAATGAGAATGTTTTATGTTGGTAAATTAAATCTGTCCCAGACAGATCGGCTGATTATGGCTGATGACGAGTTTAGTTGGCGCTTACCATCAATAATAATATTGTAGGATGTACTTGGATGGTGGGGGTGTGATGTGTGTTAGTATCTCTATAATAGACTTCTCTCCAAGATGCAAGTATCCAGAGATGTGTTTGGCAGATAATAGGTTCGGTTTTATGAGCTTTATTGTTATCTTGGCGATGTGCTGATACCTGAGATCCCAGCCACAGCTTAGCGGAAGCGGCTGGAATTGCCTCAGGTTAGAGACTGCTGAATGTAATTATTCACCCACTGTTGTGTCGACAGGTGACTCCAGAAATACAGAGATTCTAATCCTGGCTCTGCCAAGTTTGGTGGGGATGGCTGCCTGAATAAATAAAATATTAAATTTATACTCAGGTAATGTAAATGAGCTTCTAAGAAATAGCCCTATTAGTGGAGAGAAAGCATACCACATTAAAGGTCAGACGTGTTACCGTTAAAATAGCTGAGACAAGAGACGAATAATTTAACAGGCATTTACTGAGAGCATTTTTGGGTGTCATATTAGGTTACTGGTGAGCACTGAAATCACTGAGATCCCAGTTTATGAGTTCATGGACTTCAACAGAATCACTAAAACAACACTCGTGTAAACAAAAAAGCCTGGGATCAAATGCAAACCTGATGTAAATAAGGAGTGTTTGTTTAGAAGACTATGAATTAATGTAAAAAATTATTTAAAATCCTGGGGTTCATTAGAGGGAGCCAAACTGTGGCAAATGAACAGATCCAGTGTTGGGGGGGCCCAGCCCACCTAGCCTCTTCCTCTACTTAACTGGGGCCTGTCAGCTGGATAGATATATGGGGATCACCCGCCACGGGGGGAGAAGGAGGCTCAAAAAATGTCCAGTATATTAAAAGATTCATGATAATTTTTATAATTTGAAATTTCCATGTTCTTTAGCAAATGGAGATGTAGGACAGCTGTTAAAACTGAGTTTCTGATTAAAAATGAATAATGTTTTCACTTTTTTAGACTAATTTAAATTTTTAAAAAAATTTTTATTTATTTTTGAGAGAGAGGGACAGAGTGCGAGTGGGGGAGGGGCAGAGAGAGAAAGTCTGAAGAAGGCTCCAGGCTCTGAGCTGTCAACACAGAGCCTGATGTGGGGCTTGAATTTGGGAATGGGGAGATCATGACGTAGGCCGAAGTTGGACGCTCAACTGACCGAGCCACCCAGGCACCCCTTTATTAGACTAAATTTAAAAAAATGTTTATTTATGTATTTATTTATTTATTTTTGAGAGCGAGAGAGAGAATGGGGGGGGGGCAGAGAGAGGGAGAGAGAGTCCCAAGCAGACTCCGTGCTCAGCATGGAGCCCAATATGGGGCTCGATGTCATGACTGTGAGATCATGACCTGAGGTGAAATCACGAGTCGAACACAACCAGCTGAGTCACGCATGCGCCCCAATAGACTGATGTTTTAAAAGCGGTTTTAGGCTCACGGCAAAATTGACCAAAACATATAGAGATTTGCCACATAGCGCTGTCCCCACCCACGCACAGCCTCCCCCACTACGAACGTCATCCAGGGTGGTGCCTTTTTACAGTCAAGGCACCCACACTGACCCACCATAATCACCCAAGGTCCATGGTTTTCATTAGGGTTTACTCATGGTGGCATGATTCTGTGCGTTTTGATGAATGTATAATGACATGTATCTACAATGTTAGTATCATCCAGGGTCGTCGCACTGCCCTAAAAATCCCCTATTCATCGCTCTTCCCCCACAAGCCCTGGTAACCACTGGTCTTTTTACCGTGTCCACGGTTAAGCCTTTTCCAGAGTGTCATGTAGTTAGAATCGCACAGTACGTAGCTTTTCAGATTGGCTGCTTTCACTCAGTACTATGCATCTAAGATTCTTTCGTGTCTTTTTGTGGCTTGATAGCTCGTTTCTTTTTGGCACTGAACAATATTGCCTGGGTGGACCACAGTTTATTGCCATTTATTTATCCACTCACCTACTGAAGGGCATGGTGGTTGCTTTCGAGTTTTGTCAGCTCCTGTAAACATCCACGTTTTTATGTGGGATCACATTTTCAACTCCTTTGGGCAGGTATCAAGGAGTGTGATTACTGGATGGTACGGTAAAAATATGTTCGGTTTTGTAAGAACAGTATTTATTTATTTTGGCAGAAGCATGTCCCCAATATTACAGAGCAGTTCTACCTGCCAGCGATGGAGGGCTTCCCACAGGGCAATGGACACAGAGGTCACAACATTTCTAATTCTGGTTGTGAAAAACAGGGCACACTTCACATGTCTGTGCCCTTCCAGAGGTGAAGTAACGCGTCCCTAACTCCTGCTGGTTTCCACGGCAGGCGGTGGTGCTGGAAAGATCCCGAGGTCCCAGGTCAAGGAGGGCTGGATTAGGAGGCTGTGCCCGCCACCCACAAAGCCCCTTGTTGGACGCAGTACTGTGGGCTGTAGGTGCCCCAAGGGCCCGGAAGGCCTCGATGGCTCCCTCTGAAACGCTTGTTCTTCTCAGATGCCTGTCAGAGCTTTCAGCTTTCTAGTTGTTAGGCTTTGTCCCTGCCACCCCTCACTGGTTGCTACCCCTGATCTCCCCAAAGGTTTCTTAGGGTGGGTGGCAGGCTTTCATAATTGAGACCCGAGGCCTGGAAAGGCTGTTTTGGGTTTAAAAGGAACAGCAGCAGCTGGCCAAGTGTGAATACTGTCTATAAACAGCCTCTGATGTTGCAAAGATTTGGGCTCAAGAGGGCCAGGTAAGCTTTACTGCCCGAGATGGTGTGTGGGCCAGTTTATGCCAGTTTATGAACGGAGGTCCGGAGCTGTGGTTCCCAGGTGTGGCTGCACAGTGGTCACCCGGGGAGTCTTTAGTCCCATGGCCAGGCCTCACCCCAGATTTACCGAATCAGGTGGGGAGGTGGATGAGGCGGAGTGCTCTGTGCACTGCTTCCTGGCTGGGAGGGAGTCGTGCAAGGTGGGGAGTTTTCTTGTTCTGGGACTTGTCAGGTCCGACGAGATGCCAGCACCAACAGGGAGGACAGGACTGCAGCTCGAGGAAGGGCCAGGGCGCAGAACGAGACCCTCTACAGGGCAGTCTGCCAGCAGGCCGCCCCTACAGCTGTGTGCCTCCTTCTCCCGGGGGTCCAAGACACCACCCTGACCTTCTGTTCCATGTGACGTACCCTAGCAACGTTCCTGGCCACGGAGGGACCCCGAACACCTCAGAGGGAGCAGACATATTTGCACTCTCTGCAGCCTGTGGGCCAGGCTCTGGTTTGTCTGGCCTGAGGCACAGCAGGGTGGACGTTGCTGGAAAGCTGAGAGGTGACTTAGGGGACTCCCCGAGGCTTTTCCCAAACAGGGAAATGTGTTAGCATACATGCTGATGGTTAAACACATAAAATGAATTGCATCTTTCTCATCGAGTCTGCCCAGGCTGCTAAAACAAAGGTGTCAAAGAGCGGTGACTGCAACTGTAGACGGTTCCGTCTCAGTTTTGGAGCCCAGGGGTGCAAGGTGAAGGTGCTGGAAGACTCAGTGTCAGGTGAGGACCCTCTTACCGGTTCCGGGGACATGGCTGTCTTCTTGCTGTGTCCTCATGTCATGTCACGGGCAAGGGAGAGCTCTCTGGGGGCCCTTTTGTAAGGACATACGCCCCACTTACGAGCGCTTCATCCTCGTGACCGGGCCACCTCCCAGAGTCCCCATCTCCTAGTACCGTCACGCTGGGAATTAGAGTTTCACATATGACTTTGAGGGGGATGCAGATATTCAGTCCATAGCAACACGCAGATGGATACGTTCCAGAAAAACCAAGGAGGTAATTTCCATGGGTCTGGGTTCAGTTTGGTACAGCAGGCAGTTTTGGAGTCCAGCTGTGTGTCAGGCCCAGGGACTTGTTACTGGATCAGCTTGAGGAAATGGAATGTCTTTGTCGGAAGGGCAGTTAGAGGGGAGATGGACACGTTCCAGAAAATTTTAATTAAGTGGTCAAAGGCATTATATAATGCTTGCCTAAATTTTTTAAAATAAAACATTAATTTATATTTTAAGGCTTTTAGGTGATAATTGGATTATCATGTTGGATGTTGGATTATCATGTCAGTGCTGAGAATGACCCCAGGAATAGCCTTTTCATTAAGACCAGGAAAGAGGGGGCCCTACAATGCAGAGCTTGTAATACATCCAACCGTAAACATACGTTACAATGGACTGCCTGGTAGTGTTCTACGACATTATTTCATTTGTCCGCGAGAAAGCACGTCGTAGAATGACTTGTACGTCTATGAACACGCACATATTTTAGTTACTGTGTAGTATTCCTTCACGACCTGAAAAGGGAGTGGTTAAGAAAAGACGTTTAATATGCCATGTGCCAACATTGATGATTTATGGCGTATTTGCTTTGATTTTCTTTAATAAATGTTTCATTATTAATTTTTATTATTAAAAAAATCCCAGCACTTTCTGCTTTTCCAAAAGAGGAGAAAGAGGGTTTTGTTATTTTTTTAGAATGAGCTGGGGAAATACTTATGCTTGCATTCACCTTTGTGATGGCATTTTAACCATGCAGCACTGTTGCAAATAAATCTTCTCAAAAGAGAACAGCTAAAAAAAAAATTGCAGCTAGATATGTGCCTAATGTTTCTCTAACAGGCCGTTACACTGGATTCTATAAATCAACTATAATGATGGTTTTTAAGTCTCCATTTCTCCAGGTCCATTTCATTTTATGATTCTCGTCACCTTCCTTCGTTGGTACCTGGGCTCCGTCTTTTTTCCATATTCTTTTCGTTTTGTATCTGCTTTATTGTGTCATTTGAACTTGAATCACGGTGAGTCATGTCTCTTCTGTGTTCCCTCCTCTTTCTCCTTCTAGGTTTGTTTTACTTCTTCCAATCCTGCATCTTCTGTATCCCTCCTAAAATATTTTATACACCGAGAACTTTTATCGCAAGTATTGAGAGCTTCTTTGACTTGAAGGTCTTCTGGATTTCAGAGTATGATCCAGAAAGGACTAAGTTGGGTGGGGTCTCTGGAATAAAAAGTCTGTGATTGCATAGGTCACAGTAAACTTTGATTTGTGAAAATCAGAAATGATGAGCAGTACAGGAAAGATATTCGAAAAGTCATTTGGGCTCTTTCCCCAGAGCTAGAATAGTAATTGTGAGGAAGAAATTTGCTCTGCTCTGGTTAGTTAACACTTTTCTTGCTGGCACATTTTGCATGGTTGTGGCCCTTAGGAGCATCAGAGATGTAAATATTGTTATGCTAGGAAGAGGTTGTGAGCACACTTTAGTTGGTGCTTATTTAGAATTTTAATTCAACTTTTGGTATGTTTCTTGTAGCTATACATATGTTCAACTCTGCCTCAGTTTCTTTTGTCTTAGAGAGTACATCTATGTAAAATTTCACCTCTAAGGGGTGCCTGTCAGTTAAGTGTCTGACTCTTGATTCCAGGTGGTGACCATGATCTCCTGGTTCATGAGATTGAGCCCCACGTTGGGCTCTGCACTGACAGCACGGAACTTGCTTGGGATTCTCTCTTTCTTTGTCGTCTTCCACTCACGTTTTCTCTCTCAAAATAAGTAAATAACCTTAAAAAAGTAAAATTTCCTCTCTATTGTTTTCTGGGGAAGTAAGCATAGTTTAATGGGTACTTTGATATTCTGGAAAATTTCCATATTTTCCTATTCAAGCAAAAGCACATGTACTACATACATACATTTACCATTATATCAACTATATTTATATGAAAATGATGCTTGCCAATGACACTTTCCATAGCTTTAGTTATTGATGATTAGGTGTCTGTTCTTCCCAGCTTTTTTTCAATGTCCCTAATAGTCATTCTGAGACTTTAGTAGGCAACAGAATCTGCTGGAGGAGCTTATTAAAACAGACTGATGTAGCCTACCTGCCTAGTTTTTTTTTTTTTTTAAATTAATTAATTTATTTTGAGACAGTGAAAGAGCAAGAGCAGGGGAGGGGAAGAAAGGGAGGGAGAGAGAGAGAATCCCCAGCAGGCTGCGTGCTCAGTACAGAGCCTGACGCGGGGCTCAATCCAACTATGAGATCATGACCTGAGCTGAAATCAAGAGTCGGTCCCTTAACCAACTGAGCCCCCCAGGTGCCCTGGTGTTTTTAGTTTGTTGATTGTTTTTTAGACTCCAAATAATATTTTACCTTTTTATTTCTTGTGTCATTGATTATAGGCGATCTCTCCCGATACCTCGCCGTGTGCATATGGATGCCAACGACATTATTCTTCCAGGTCTTCTTCCTTTCAACCCTTGTTTTCTGTGATTTCATATTGTCCACATAATGTTCCATTTTATCCTGTAACCATAATTGTCTTCTTGGTCGAGATTTTGATAAGAGCTGGAGAACAAAATCATTGACTGGCCTGACTAGGTATTTGTTGCTCACTAGAAGGCCATGTACAATGATCATGTTGTTTGTTTTTGAGCTTTTTGTTTCACATGGAATTCTATTGCCTTTTTTTTTCACTTGGCTCTGCCTTTACTATAGTCTAATTTTCAAGTAAATCAGCATAATAGCATTTATTTTATTGATTTCCCTTTTGCCCAGAGACCTCTCTCTGGGTCCCTTATCTTTTCTTCTCTGAGCACAGGTGCTGCTCTGTGGGACAGCTTCCTTTTCATGGGTCTCCTGAGTTAGAGCCACTCTTTCCTGCCTCCCATGATTTCTTCCTTCTCATCCTCTTTCTTGGCTTAGTCCTTTCTTTTGTAAATTACATCCTTGATTCACTTTCTAAGAAGGAAATTAATACTCTGAGTCCCAGTATGTTCGAAAATGCCTTCACTTGGCACTTATGGTCAACTAAGTCATTGTCTTCTATAGACATTTCTGTTGAGGGGTGCCTGGGTGACTCAGTTGGTTGAGTGACTTGATTTTGGCTGAGGTCATGATCTCATGGTTTGTGAGTTCCAGCCCCACATTGGGTTCTGTGCTGATAGAGTGGAGCCTGCTTGGAATCCTGTCTCTGTCTCTCTCTCTTTCTCCCTGTCTCTCAAAATAAATACATGAACATTAAAAAAAAAAATTCCGTTGAGAATGATTTTCTTACCAGAAATTGGAAGATGTTGCTATATCTACCATCTGGTGTTGGTAATAAAGAATCTGATTTTCTTTCCTTTCTAGGTGAGTGTTTCTTTACCTTCTGTGGAAGCCTTAATATATTCTTTTTATTCACGTGTTCTCTATTATCTCTAGAATCTGTTAGTTCAGTGGAAAGCAAACTGGGTTTCTTCTCTGATTTTATTTAATAACTATCATTTCCTCTTTCTGTTTTGTTTTCCTGTGAGATATTCTTTACCATCTTCCTACTTTTCTATTGAGGTTTTTGGCAATTATATATTTAATTTTGAAGAGTCTTTTGTGATTCTCTGGCTTTTTCTTTTTCATAGCAAATTATTATTATTTGTGGATGGAATATCTCCTTAGAGGTCTCTGAATTAGACTTTTTAAAAGTTCTCTTTCCTGCATTGTCTTTTTTTGTTATTTGTTTGTTTTTGTTTTAAACCTGGGATCTTTAAAATTTTTTTTTTCAAATCTTGGTTTTTATGTTCCAGAATTTCCTCAAATGTCTAATGATGCTTGGTTGCCCTTTCATGTTTAAAAATGAGACTCTGGGGCACCTGGATGGCTCAGTCAGTTAAGCATCTGACTTTGGCTCGGGTCATGATCTCCTGGCTTGTGAGTTTGAGCCTCATGTCGTGCTCTGTGCTGACAGCTCAGAGCCCGGAGCCTGCTTCAGATTCTGTGTCTCCTTCTCTCTCTGTCCTTCCCCTGCTCATGCTCTGTCTCTCTCTCACTCAAAAATAAATAAACATTAAAAAAAAAAAAGAGACACCAAAGGGGTGCCTGGGTGGCTCAGTGGGAAGAACGTGTGACTCCTAATCTCAGGGTTGTGAGTTTAAGCCCCGTGTTGGGGATAGAGATTACTTAAATAAATAAAAATTAAAAAAAAAAATGAGACACTAACAAAGTGCCCCAGACTGCATGGATTGTTTTTCAATACATTCTAAAATGCTAAGAAACAAATGCTCCATTGGTGCTGTGCCCAGTATCATGGCCACCCTGGTTCCTCCCAACATTGTACCCAATTTGTGTGTGTGTGTGTAGGGGGGGCATCTTTTTCTGTGGCTTGTCTTTTTTTTTTTTTTAAGTTTATTTGTTTTTAAGAGAGAGAGAGAGAGAGAGAGAGAGAAGAATGAGTGGGGGAGTAGTGAGAAAAGAGGACAGAGGATCTAAATTGGGCTCTGTGCTGACAGCAGAGAGCCTGATGTGGGGCTTGAACTCATGAACCGTGAGAGCAGGACCTGAGCTGAAGGCAGATGCTCAACAGACTGAGCCACCCAGCTGCCCCTTCCATGGCTTGTCTTGTATAAAAAACAGGCTGCCAGGTGTTTTGCACACAGAAGTTGGGGGTGGGGTGGGAATCATTTACAGGCTGTTTTTATGTCCACGTCTCTTGCTCCCACTTTCCTGGTACTGTTGAGTCTTGAATTTCTCTAGATTGGCAACTGGCATGACCGAGGTCCTGATTGTACATCTTCTAGGTTGTAGTTGGCCTGCTGTGCCTCATCTTTCAAATCTCCTGCATCTGCACAGTCCTGTGATCCTCTGTGAAACCTCTCCTTCATAAAAAAGAAAGAAAGAAAGAAAGAAAGAAAGAAAGAAAGAAAGAAAGAAA
>NW_024412397.1:7699718-7743679 GCF_014898765.1 Herpailurus yagouaroundi | reverse complement strand
AAAGAAAGAAAGAAAGAAAGAAAGAAAGAAAGAAAGAAAGAAAGAAAGAAAGAAAGGGTTACCAGATCTTTCTTATTCATCGTTCTCATGACATCTCAGCAATGGAGGCAAAAAGCATATTCTCAGCCTGTGTCCAAAATATAAAATGTCCCATATAAAAGTTTATATCCACGGTATGTTGTGTCTTATTTTGATGCCATTTCATGATTTGGAAAGAATTGTGTTTGCGCCAAGTTTTAAATGTAATGGGAGACTTTTGTTCATGAATTACTGCAAGAATGAGCTTTCAGTCAGTAGATCTCTGTCAAAGTCCTTATTTCATTCCTGTCAGTGAGGGGAAGATCGGGCTGTTTTTATGTGGGGCATGTGCTAAATCAGGACCGCCCAGCAGCACCTTCAGTGACGAGAGAGGTGGTCTGTGTCCAGGTGTGTCCTGTACAGTATAGAATCCACCAGCCACAGGGGGCATCGGGCACCTGAGATGTGGCTAATGCTACTGAGTAACTAAATTTTAAATTGTATTCAATTTTAACTTAAATTTAAATAGCCACATGTGGCCAGCGGATTCCACGTTGGAGAGGCTGTTTGTGATCATTGCGTTCTCCTTTGTCATTCGGGTTCACTTAAGTGGATTCTTTTAGATATGTGTATAAAATAGATGTAATATATGAGAACTTTTAATTTTCTTAAAATACTAATACATGTGTGCTTTGAGCCCATCGGGGACATGGTCTGTGTTGGTCCCTGTTGTAATCTTCAGTGCTTATAACGGTCCCTGGCACACAGTAGGCGCTCAGAAATATTTGTTGCCCGACTGAACAGAGAATTGAGAAAGGTAACATTTTTAGTGGGCAGGTGGTAAGAGTTGTATCAGGCTGTATCCAGCTGCAGGTTGGAGGCTAGGACTGAGGTGTACCGTTACATGACTTTCCACTTCAGAATGTCATTTAACACGAACTTTTCTGTTGCTCATAGAACCCTTCACGTGAAGCTTTTCTCTCACCCGGGGGGCCCTGTGCCCTTTCCTTTGTCCTCTGGTCTTTACTTAGCGAAATCTCTACCTTCTTTAAGATCCGGCCCAGGTGACACCGCCCCGGGAAGTATTCTTTTCTGTTCTCACCCACTGCTCCCCGCAGCCTCCTCTCCCCCGAGGCCCGGATTCCACGTTTCTGCTGTCTGCTGTGTTGTTGGCACACGGCTCAGCCCTCCCCTTGCTCTGCTGTTGCCGGCTCACACGCCAGCCTCTCGAAGGCAACGCATACCATGTTCTGCTCCGGTTCCTAGCACGATACCCGAGAAGCGTGGTCACTGGACCCACTATCTCCTTTATAATTGCTAAACTGGACTGTTGCATATAGTACTAATGGCCCAGAAAGGAAATATTTAATATATCAGTGTGTTTGTGGTTCCTAGCCCCTTATTTTATTTATTTATTTATTTATTTATTTATTTATTTATTTGAGAGAGAGAGAGTGAGAGAGAGAGAGCGTGAGCGAGCAGGGGAGGGGCAGAGGGAGGGAGAAAGAATCTCAAGCAGGCTCTGTGCCCAGCGTGGAGCCTGATGCGGGGCTCGATCCCACAACCCTGGGATCATGACCTGAGTGGAAATCAGGACACTCAACTGACTGGGCCACTCAGGTACCCCAACTATTACTTCATTTTAAGCATAGTTATCAGAGATTGAGGAAAGGGCCTTTCTTGTTTTTTTGTTTTTCTTTTTTTTAATACATATTTGGTGCAATTAAAAAAAACGTGGATGGGGCGCCTGGATGGCTCAGTCAGTTAAGCATCCAACTCTTGATTTCAGCTCAGGTCATGATGTCATGGTTTGTGAGATTGAGCCCCCAGTTGGGGCTCCTTGCTGACAGTGCAGAGCCTGCTTGGGATTCTCTCTCTTCTCTCTCTCTCTCTGCCCTTCCCCTGCTTGCGTGCCCTCACGTACATGCTCTCTCTCTGTCTCTTTCTCCCTCTCTCTCAAAAGAAATAAAAATCTTTAAAAAATGTAGATGGGGTGCCTGGGTGGCTCAGTCGGTTTTTACCTCCGACTTCGGCTCAGGTCACGATCTCGCGGTTCGTGAGTTCGAGCCCCGCGTCGGGCTCTGTGCTGACAGCTCAGGCCTGGAGCCTGCTTCGGATTCTGTGTCTCCCTCTCTCTCTGACCCTCCCCTGCTCATGCTCTGTCTCTCTC
The DNA here is from genome assembly GCF_014898765.1 of Herpailurus yagouaroundi. NCBI lineage: Eukaryota > Metazoa > Chordata > Mammalia > Carnivora > Felidae > Herpailurus > Herpailurus yagouaroundi. The sequence goes on along the minus strand of NW_024412397.1, from coordinate 7,741,491 downwards.
TGTCTGAAAAATAAATAAAAAAATTTTTTTTTAATGTGGATAAATGCCAAGAATTCATAACTAATCAATTACGTTAATCCTCACCCATGTATTTACCAAAAAAGATGGAACTTTTATCAAGATGGCGTTACTTTTCTAGGCATTTCCTCTGTTTTTGGAGCCAGGAGGAGAATGCAAAATGCACGTGGTGTCTGGATAAAAGGCTGTGCTTGATAATTGTGCAGCCGACATAAGAGGCCGTGGTTCAGGGTGTGAGGGTGGACACCGTCGCCTTGCGTGGCTTCTGCAGGTCTGTGAAGCACATTTCGGCAGAGCAGGCCAATGCTGATAAACCACCCTGAGTAAGAGCAGGAGAGAGACAGACATGAGTGCTTGCCTCAGCAGGAGGCAAGCAGGGAGGCACGGTCCCCATAACAAAACAGCCAGGATGTTTTACATTCTTCTCAGAGACAGGGAAAGAAAGACACAGAGACTAGGGATTATCATAATAAACGAGGCAGGGGGATTAAATATCAGGACCTGAGGAAGTGCTTCTAAACCCTGATGTCCTGGAGCCACCAAGGCAACATGTAGGGAAACAGCCTGGAGCCCGCCCATAGGCAGAGTTTCAGGGGCAGATGCCTGCCTGATGCAGGGACAGATGTGCAGACCTGCGTGTCTCTACCCGTGCCCAGACATCTGCAGGTGTCACCCGAGCACAGCAAGGCGGTCCTTCTCTTCGGGCCTGATGGTGACTGGATGCCCACCTTGGGTGACTGTGCGTCCTGGTCCTCTGCAAAAGGACCACCCTTTCTTCACTGGTCTTGGAAGAAGATGGAGTGCATCAGGCCTGTTCTCTCTGGGGATCCTGACAACATACTGAACTGCAATATAGTCGAGTACACAGGTGAATCTGTGAAGGGTGTTATGGTATAGACAGGGGTCAGCATACTTTTTCTGTGAAGGGATATGTATTAATTTGCCAGGGCTTCATGCATATCATAGACTGGGTGACCTGAACAACAGAAATGTGTGTTCTCACGGTTCTAGAGGCTAGAAGTTCCAGGTCAAAGTGCCAGCCAATTCAGTTTCTGGTGAGGCCTCTCTCCTTGGCTGATAGATGGCCACCTGCCTCTGTGCCCTCATGTGGGCTTTCCTCCGTGCACGTGCATATCCCTGCAGTCTTTGTGTATAGCGAACCAGTCTATCCAGATCCTTTCTTATCAGGACACCAGTCCAATCAAGACTGGGGCCCACCCTTCGGCTTCATTTTAACTTCATCACCTCTTCAAAGGCCCTATCTCCAAATACAGTCACATTCTGAGGTACGGGAGATTAGGACTCCAACATATGAATTTTTGGGGATACAACTCAGCCAGTAGCAGGATAGATAATAAATACTCTGAGCTTTTGTAGTGTGAAAGCTGCCTCAGGCGGTATGAAAATGAATGAATGTGGCTGCGTTCCAATAAAACTTTATTTATGGACACTGAAATTTGAATTTCATACAATTTTCACACATCACAGAATTTTCTTTTCATTTTTTCCCCCAACCATTTAGAAATTTAAAAACCTCTCGTGGCTCGTAGGCTGCCTAAGAATAGGCAACAGCCCTGATTTGACTCATGGGCTGCAGCTTGCTGACCCCTGAAATAGGAGAAATGTTTCTGTAACCCCGTCAGATGAAATGTGCTGTGGGGCAACCGGTGCTCACGGTTTCTCTCTTGAGCTGAGTGGATTTATGTGGGAAACTCAGGTCCTGACAGGTATTTTCATAGAGGATTCAGCCTGCTGTGGCCATGTTTTGCTTTCGGCTGGGCTCCCGTCAGACACGGCAAATGAAAGCATCTGTCACTGTGCGAGTGTTGACATAGCCGTCCCTGCTTGGTGCCAGGGACAGGAAATATGTTACATGCACAGTATTGTAGGCACGGGGGTGAATGGCCTCTATTAAGTACCCAACTTTTCGATGAGAAGGCCCTGCTTTTGCATTTAGTGTTAACATCCTCTGCCATTTGGGGCTTGGATTAATTCCAGTAATGTGGGGCAGTGCCCAAGGGAAGCAAGTAGTTTCTGGAATCCTTGTGCAGGACTGGGTTACAGTAACCAGCACCCAGCAGGGCTGGTGCAGGAGCGAGGAGTTCGGGTCTGCGGTGAAAGGCCTGGTGTGCTGTCTCCCGCCCGCCCGCCTGCCTCCCTGGTGTGGGGTCTGCCCAGGGAGCTTCCTCCCAGCTCCCCATCCCTAGCTGGAGAGAGAGAATGTCTCTGCGAGAGTACTGCACGTTGGCCACGCCCCTCCTCAGAGAGTATCCCCGCCCCTGGGTCCCCCTGCACCCCCTGCAGGTGTCTGTCCGCTTCCGGGGGTGCTGGCCGAGCTCGGTTGTGCACAGTGCTGACGGTTGGGCGAACGCCGTTGCCATGAGTCTCATCCCGAGAGGACACCTCGTCCAGACACACCGTCCCTGAACTTCCTATGGACAGCCTTCTAATCAGCCCCGAAGACGACTCCAGCTAAGCTTTCAGTCCTGTCTCCCTTCAAATCTAGTCCACCCCCTCCCCGAGAGCGGACATATTAAGGGAACAGGTCCTGGTGGAGCAAAGGCCGGAAGGACATGAGGAGCGCAAGCCTCAGCGGGTGCACGCTGCGCCCCCTGCCAGCTCCTGGGGAAGCCGGTTTCCGTTCCTGCCCCCGCAGCCGCCAGGGCACAGCCCTCCCGCAGGGCTCTCCGGGACAGATGTGCAGGTCAGAACCTTGAGCAGAGCGTGGCAGGATTGCAGTAACTTTTGATGAACTCCTAGAACACCAAGTGCAACTGCAAAATATATTTAGCTGTCTGAGGTTGGTGGAAATAGTCGAAGATATTCTTGGAGATATTGCCCTTGCTGGGAGACCTCAGAGCCCTGGTCCCGAGAGAGCACGTGCACCAGGGGCTCCCGGGGAGGCACTTCCGGGTTGCACCTGCACGCGGCTGGCCGCGGGCTGCATGGAACGGTGTCTGCAGCTGAAGCCGGAGCAGGAGGTAGGGCGAGAGGACTCTCCGTGGTGTGTGAGGGGCGGCCAACGCAGCCCCCGTGCACCGTCGGAGCGTCACAGAGTTCCCTGCAAGGTGGTGGCTGCTGCAATCAATCTCCAAAGACTCAGTACAACTGGGTCACCGTTAGAAGACAGGAGAGAACGCACTGCTGCTGCGGCTCTGAGGACCGTCATGGAGAGCACCAGCTTCCTCTCCCCTGCCCGTTCTCGTTTCCTCCATCGCAGCCGGTGTTTCGGCTGGTCTGCCCTGCACAGGCGGGGCGATGCAGGGCTTATGGCTCCGGGCAGGGGCAGGGGACCTGTGTTTTTTTCTTCTTTTTGCCAGGATTGGCTGCAGCAAGGGACAGTTCACTGTTAAAAGCACCAAGGGTGGCCGAGAATCCTGTTTGTCCTGACCCCAGGCATGGGAAGATAACATGGCCAGTTGGGAGTTGGAGCTTTAGATGAATTAGAACTTCACTGTGTCCTCTAGTGGAGGAGATCGTCATGCTGGGAACCGAGACCTCTAATCAAGTGAACCTTAAGGTTATTATAGGGCTGTGGGTTTCTAGGACCGCGGCGGAGGTCAGTCTTGCTTCACCACCCGGCTCTCGGGTGTATCTCAGCTGTGGAGGACAGACACTGCAGCATACAAGGGTCATTGGTTTAGTGCATAAACTGCAGTCTGGAAGACGAAGCTGGTATGATAAACCCTCATCAGCAGGCTTGCTGAATCAGAAAATCCTGAGAGTACTGCTCTATCTACCTTGGAATTCCAAATCCCTCCAAGAAGCCACAGGCTTATGCATTAAACCCGCCTAACTCTGCGTGGTTGACGGTCACGGGCGCAGTGCTGTTCATAGGAAGGTGGTAGTCACTCACTTCCATTGTCCAACACTGCACAGCTTTGCAAAACACACATAACCATGGAACTCTGGAATTAAGGAGGGAGCTAGAGCTGAGGAGAAATGCCAACCCCTGACAACCTGAATGATTCCACCCTGGGGTCGGGGGAAGGGTAATGGCATCATTTCCTGATCAGGTATTCTTATTAACATTAAATAAGTTCTTGTCTGTTAGATTCAACCATTTAACAAGTTTTCTAAGTGCTTCTTAGATACCAGGTACTCTGTATGCCTGATTTTACCAAGAAAGAATTATCTACGTTTGGCTACCAAGAAAATCTAAGACACGTCTGCAAAATAGTTTGATTTTCATTTCTTGAGAATATGTTCAAACAAAGTACACCCATGATTTTTTCAGAACCCCATTGTGTAAATAGTCGTGAAACAACTAGAAATGATTAATCAACAAGAAGCTGAGGAATTGAGAGGAAAAGGCATCCCAAAGCTATTCATGTACTTTTTAACGTTCAGTGACTTAGGAAATATCCAGACTTATGGTACATTTTCCATTAACTTGCTCTTTTGTATTTAGTCATTCTTATTTGTTTTTTATGTTCTTATAAACTTTCCTACATTTTTTGGTCATTGATACCAGATGCTTTAAAAACATGTGTGTTTTGTGTTTTTTTTTTTTTTTTTCGTAGTTGGCTCTGGTTAATTGCTTAATGGGCTTTAAAAGTTTCATATCAAAAGGAAGTCTTTTTCCCTCTTATCCTGCTTGTGATCTCATATCTGTGTCAGCATTTCTGTGTGAGAAAAATAGGCACTGTACAAATGAATAGGTAACAAATTGGCTCATTATGTGAGGACAAAACTTAAAAAGAAAGGACTGAGTTGCGTTAATTAAATATGAATCATTGCTAGGAAAATGAATCCAAGGGACCCATTGTTGGAAGTCTCTAGGGAACCTGGCCCTTCAGAAAATCTGTTGAGTAAAGTCAGAATCCAATGTGGAGGAAAGGGTATCTTTATGGAGTCTATTTGTATGGGTATTTTGAAAAGCTGAATTGACTTGTTATATAGTTCTCATTTAAATCTGTAAATCTAAACTGAGTCTAAATTCTCTAAAAATATCATAGACGTATGTAACCACCAAATGGCTCTGCCATAGTGTGGTGGACTAAAAATTTTGAAAGCGTCAGGGCTCTAAATATTCCTCCTGTTTTGAATGGTTGAAATAGACTCTGATATCTTAGTTTTGGTGTGCAAGGCTCATTCAGATATGAAGAGTATGACGATGTCCAGAAGGTGTCACTTAGGATTGCTGAGACACGTGCATGCATGGGTAATTACATAAGCAGCAGTGAGATATGCTGGCCAACTGTAATTGTTTTGAGTTTGGGCAGCATTTTACTGTAAAACATGGTCAAATGAATCACTGCTTACAGTTTTCATTGACTCTGGGGGAAAAAGACAAGTCTCTTTATTGCTATTGATATTTTACTTCTTTGGATGAAATATTTCCTACACCATCAAGTACTCTCAGATATAAATTCAGAGAAAACCTTGTTAGCTCATTTAAAGATCAACCCGTTTTTCAAATTTATAGAGTATCCATACATTTGGTGATAGATTTAGGACAAAATGAATGAGGCTAAGCAGCCAAACAGATCTTCATATATTTTTATTTAAAATCCGAGAGAGTTATTTTTCTTACTATACTCTCATGCCCTGCCCCCCTCCCCCCCACCCCGTGATGTTCAGATGTAACTCTGCTTCTTGAGCTGAGGTTTTCTGTTGTTGGTGAATAAACGACCACCAGTTCAGCCAGCTCCAAGCAGTGGCCACGTGTGACCTTGGTTCTGGAGGGCAGCTGTGCTGGGGACCCAGCTGTTTTCTCTGCTCAGGGTCTCACCAAGCTGGAATCAAGGTAGTGGCCAGAGGAAAGCTCTTCACCAGGGGCCTGGGGTTTCTTTCCACCTCAGGGGATCTTGACAAAATTAACTTCCTTCTTGGGCTTTCCTTGTGGCCCCGTGCATCTTTGAGCCAGCAAAGTTCTGTCTTCCCAGGGCTCTGGGTATTCTGCTGCCTGTCTTCGGCTCCCACCTCTGCAGCAGGGAGAAAGCTTTGCTAGTAAGGGCTCATGTGATTACGTTGGGCCCACTCAGATATTCCAAGATGATCTTCCTAAGTTAAGGTCAACTGATTGATAATCTAAATAACATCTGACAGCTTTTGCCTTGTAAATCCTGGGCATGACACCAGGGGACGAGGGTCACCAGGGCCAAAAATCTGCCTGCCAGACTGTGGTGGTCAATTTGGTGCCTTTTGAATGCATGTCTTTGGGGTCAAATATGTAGCTAACTTTTATGAATTGCCCAAATGTACTTGACTAGAAAATGTTTTTACTATTTTCTGGGTTTTCTATATAAATTAGGTATAACTTATTAATTATGTTATTTGATGTTATGTTATTTAAAAACTGATTTAAAAAAAGATTTTTTTTTTACATTTATTTATTTTTGAGAGACAGACACAGAGCACAAATGGGGGAGGGGCAGAGAGAGATGGAGACAGAGAATCCGAAGCAGGCTCCAGGCTCCCAGCAGTCAGCACAGAGCCCAACACGGGGCTCAAACTTACAAACTGTGAGATCATGACCTGAACTGAAGTTGGACGCTTAATGGACTGAGTCACCCAGGTGCCCCCAAACTGACTTGTTTTTATCTACATGTGTTGGGCTTTAGACTTGGTTTAGGATATTCTACTAACTAGTTTGTTTCTGCCTATTTCCCCTTGTGTCTCCTGTACTTTTTGCTTTATGGATATTGTGGCCATGCTATTTGGAGCATAGATATTCCTAAGCTATCTTCATGGTGAATTGTACCGTTTGGAATTTGTAGTAGTTGTCTTTACCTTCCTATATATTTTTATGATCTGGCTAAGTTTTTGGCTGTTTGACAGGCTCTCTTAATAAGATCATGATTTCTCTCTCCCTCTCTCTCCTTTTCTTTCTCTTTGGTTTTGTTTAATTTTTAAATTTTCTTTTATAGTCAACCTTTTCAGTTCCATTTACATTTTTCTTTTATCTACAATTGTTTTTGTTTTGGAATCAGAACAAAAATCCTTTTTTAAGTGCTTGAGTCTAGCTCATTTACGTTTATTGATATGACAGAGAAGTTTGGTCTTAGTCATTTAATATTATATTGATATGTTTTCTGGCTTTATAAATTATTTTTTTAAATGTTTATTTAGTTTTTGATGGGGGGGGAATGAGTGGGGGAGGGGCAGAGAGAGAGGGAGACACAGAATCTGAAGCAGACTCCAGGCTCTGAGCTGTCAGCACAGAACCCAAAGCAGGGCTCAAACTCATGAACCGTGAGATCATAACCTGAGTCAAAGTCAGATGCTTAACCGACTGAGCCACCCAGGCGCCCCTAAAAAAATTTTTAATGTTTATTTATTTTTGAGACCAAGAGACAGAGCACAAATGAGGGAGGGGCAGAGAGAGAGGGAGATACAGAATCTGAAGCAGGCTCCAGGCTCTGAACTATCAGCACAGAGTCTGACGTGGGGCTCAAAGTCAGGAACTGTGAGATCATGACCTGAGCCAAAGTCGGAGGCTTTACCAACTGAGCCACCCAGGCACCCCTTTTTGGCTTTATAGAAACTAAAAAGCATTTTACTGTGAGGTCTCTGCTTCTTTCTGGTTTTGTTGTGTGGGTGTACATGCATGTGTGTGTTGTGTAGTATTTCTGATACTAGAAGGCTTGTATGTCCATGGTTTCATTCCAGGGGTTGTTATATTTTTAATTCCTCATACAGTGTTCGGTGCAGATCTTTCTGTTCTTTGCCAACACTTTCTTCTTCTTCTACTGAGTGTTATTCATCTGTTAATAACAGATTCAAAAAGATCTTTTATTTTCTACTGTTGCATCTTTGCATTGATATCCTGCCAAATCCTGATATTTTATGTACCTTTGACTGAATTGGGCTTCCCTGGATCACCTACTTGCAAGTTTTTTGTGGGATGTTAGACCAGAGAAGAGTCCTATTCTATAGTTGTTTTGCTTTTCCTTTGCCTTGGAAAATATGACTTATTTGTAGCCATATCTCATCTGGTTTTGAAACCCAAACTGCATCCAGTGGGGCTTTAGTTGGGCGGCTCAGTCTGTATCTCCCAACTGTGGTGGCAAAAATGGGGTATGCCTCTTGCCTGAGCCTGTGTTCACACTTTCAGAAGCGTCATGTCCATGGTCTCTGAGCTCTGCTGCCTTCTGCATTGCTCTCGTCCTATCTCAGGATTTCTGTCCAGCTCTTACCTGTAATCTGGGGTCTACAGTTTATAGGAGTCTCCGTGTGTCCCTGAAAATTGATATCTGGGAGGAGAAGGAAAGATCCTTGCTGATTTATGAGCTGTGTTCACACTGGCATGATGGATGGCAGAAGGGAAGGTCTCTGGAGTTTAAAAATTTTGGGTATAGTTCTCTCTGTGTGTTATATTTTGTAAATATTTTCTCCCCAACTGGGCTTGTCTTCTGTAGTGGAGATTACAATTTTTAGGTCGTTAGATTTATCCCTTTTCCCTTTATTGCTTCTCTGCTTTGTGTCTGTTTAAGGTAGGTTCCCGGTTCTCCCCAAGGTTATAAGCAATTCCCCTGTTTTCTCCCATGCTGTCAGAGTTTTGCTTGTCACATTTAGCCCTTTAATATGTTGAGAATTGAAATGTGAGTAATGTGAGGGAGGGAATCTAGATTTTTAATTTTTTTTTTAATTTATAGCCTATTGTTCCCGTGTTGCATGGGCAAATCGAATAGTGCATCCTTTCCCACTACTTTGAAATGCCACCTTTTAATATTTTCAGCCCTAGATAACTGGGATTGCTTATGCATATTTTCTTTGGTTCTGTTGATCTGTGTATCATTTCTAGCACCTTTACCCCCTGCTGTTTAATTTCCTATAGTTTTATTTATAGCGAGCAAGTATCCTTTCCTTTCTCTTCATCAAAATTCCTTTGCCGTTCAAGTTGTATTTCTCTTATACATGTCTTTTAACATCAGTTTGTCAAGGTTTGAAGAGTTCTAGAAGCACTAGGATAAGTCACTGAATTTGCATTGAATATATAAATTAAGGGAGATGATTAGCAATATTGGTATTGAGTTACTTCATAGAGGAATCACTTTTTTTTTTTTAATGTTTATTTATTTTTGAGAGAGAGAAAGACAGAGAGTGAGCAGGGCAGGGGCAGAGAGAGAGGGAGACACAGAATCCAAAGCAGGTTCCAGGCTCTGAGCTGTCAGCACAGGGCCTGACGCGGGGCCCAAAGTCACGAACCATGAGATCATGACCCGAGCCGAAGTCGGACGCTCAACCGACTGAGCCACCCCGGTGCCCCAAGGAATCACTTTCTTCCTCTATTTATTCAGCTGGCCCTTCAGAAACATTTCAGAATGTTATCATCTAGCTCTTGAACATTCCATGAGAAATTTATTCTTAAGTGTTTTGTTGTTTAAAAAAAAATTATGGGGGCACCTGGGTGGCTCAGTCAGTTAAGCTTCTGACTTTGGCTCAGGTCATGACCTCGTGGTTCATGAGTTCGAGCCCCGTGTTGGGCTCTGCACTGACAGCTCAGAGCCTGGAACTTGCTTCCGATTCTGTGTCTCCCTCTCTCTCTGCCCCTCCCTGCTCATGCTCTGTCTCTCTCTGTCTCAAAAAAAAAAAAAAAAAAATTATGGCTCTTGTGAACAGAAATTTTTGTTGTATTGTGCATGTGGCTCCTGTAAGTACAAAGCAATGCTACCGATTTTTCCATTATTGACATTTTTATGGTTTCAGTGTCCCTCGTGTGATTCTTCAGAGCCGGAATGTTTCCATGCGACTTTTCCAGTATCTGATCATTTAAGAGTCAGCTGAAACTCTTGCTTCCTTCACAAGTGTCTTTCCTGAACCCTCTTTTCCTTAACAATTTCCCTTTGCTCTGGAAGGACTTGCGGACTGTTGATAAAATTAAGACATCGTGCTTTCTTTATTGTTCCGGAGATGCTTTGTTTTCTCTCCAGTTTATAAACTGCACGACCATGACCAGATTTCATAATTATTCTCTTTACACACATGATTTAGTGACGAGGTTGTGATTATCGGTAAATACTTCCATCTACCAACAATTCTTATATCCATATAACTGCTTTGTTTTAGCGTGTTAATTATCCTATTAGTTGGTTCTCAGGATCCTAAAAAGATTTACAAAGAACACGTGCTTTTCAAAAGAATCTACTTTTTCCAGCTTTTGCTGAATCAGTCAATGATAATAACTCAGATACTCATTCCCCATCTTAATAGTTTTATGGGAAGAATTTGAAATGTGAGCAAACTTTTCAGAAGGCTTTTAACCACACATTCCCATGCAGAATGACTGAAGGGAGGCAAGGATTAGAAGTTGTTTAATTTCATGTGCAGTTTCATTGGTCCTGGATGTCACCTGCCCTGGAGCATTTGCATCATAAAGCAGGGGGGTTCTGATGAGACCAAGGGGGTCAGATAGGGTTTGCTGCTGCTTTGACCATTACTGTTGTTTACATTCACACTGGAACGGAGTTGGCTTCCTGTCTCTTTTCATTTAATAGTGTTTACATTGTGGAAATAAACTGGCAATACATTTTCGTGGCCATTTTTAATCTAGCCAGTGAATTCTGCTTTCTCTGCAAAGAGAGCTGCCATGTGGCTGATTGTGTAACCTCTTGTCTCATTCCTCCTCCTACCCCCACCCCCCGCTCCTGGCTTCCATTTCCCAGTCTGGTTCTCCAGGCTGATCTGTTTGCCTGTATCACCTGCTCGGCCGGCTGCTTCAAGGAGACTGGATATTTGTATTAGCCTAGCTTTATATTACACTTGGGGGATTAATTACGAAGTACAAGCCTATAAAGAACCTGGGAAGAATATAAACTGCTTTGGTACAGGCTTAGCAGAAGGGAAGTTTGAATCAACTTCTCATCATTAAAATGGTAGGGTTAGAAATCACACTTTATACGGGACTGTAAGTGACTTTAAGATGAGTTTCTTTATTTTCTTGGGGAAGGATCATGAATATCTCATTCTGGTTCACTTTATGGGCATAAGGAATATAAAATTAAATCTTTCAAATTACTATTCATGTGTATGTGTAAATGTATCATCTTAAATAAGGTCCGGGCTCTAATTTTTATATCTCAGAAGCTTTTTTTTTTTTCTTACTACATCCATAAACTAATAGCAAGACTGCGGGGAGGTAGGTTATATTAAAGGTTGGAGGAAGAATCCCAGAGGACGCCTGGCACATTCTTCCCAGGAGCCTTGAAAAACAGGGGAAGCTGTCATTCATCTAGAAAGAAAAAATGAATTAGAAATCTCCTGAATATATCTTCCTGCCCTGTGTTAATGACTAGGGAACCCATCACTTAGGGACTGTCTATAGATATCTCCCCAACGGAGTTGTATGAGTTTGTGGGTAATTGAAATACTTTGTATAATATTTTCATTTTGGAATCAGACTCTGGTGTGAATTTTATGCCCTTACTTGACAGGCACACAGGAGCTTGGGCCTTAAATTTGCATATTCTTGAATGCTCATGCTGGGCCTTGTAACTGAGATTTACAAACATTTCTCTTCAGCTAGGCAGCCAGAAGTGTATGCTCCTGGAAGTATAGCTTTGGGGAAAAGAAAAAAATCCTATGTGACACACGATGAGAAGGACTCACAGTCTTCTTTGAGCAGCCACACCAAACAGAGATTTTGCATTACCGGCAGGTTAAATAGAGACCAAAAGAAGTGAGTGAGCCAAGCACATGGAGCGATTAGTAATTCTCTGACAGCCGAACTCCTGTGCCTGGCAGGACCCCAGTACTGAGCTCAGTGCTACTTTGCCTTATAACCTTGCTCTTAATTGTCATGTTTATGTTTTTCCAGGCAGGTTCAACCTCATTATCATTCTGCTTGTTCTTTGGTACTTCTGCCTGAAGGCTGCTCTATTATACTCCTCCACTATGGATGTCCCTGGATGGAGAAATGGTCCTCTCTCTCAAATGGTGGGGCACCTAAGCTGGGGTATGGAGGAAGAACTCTTTTGGGTTCTATATGGGAAACCATAGCTCTTCGTGCGTTCCAGCAGGAGTGAAAACATCCTGGTTAACTCTCGGGAAGTGATACTGCGGGAGTTTCCTTTGACTTCTGAGTAACCTGAGGAAGGCTGCTGAGCCACCGAAGGGAACAGGGTCCACTCTGGAACAACCATCATCATCCGTAAGTTAGACGGGAAAAGTTACAGGTACAAAGGGCTTTCCTCTTATTCTTTTAAGCCAGTTCTGAGCTTTGATATTGGCTTTGCTGTCAGAGATTTTGTTAGTAGTCCAAAGGAAAGCCCTATATTTGCCTAGAATAAAAATGAAGCTTCCTGTTAAGGACACAGTGTTCTGTGTTTTCATCAAGCACCTGGTGGTCTGATTCTTTTCATTTTAGCTCGCTAGACTACTATTTCTGGAAACCAGAACCATTTCAATAGGGTCCTAAGGTGTCAGTCCTAACCTGGTGAGGAAGGCTAACACTACTTTGATTTTCCTCATCCACTTTTCCAGGTAGGAGCTGGTGGGATCCCTAGGAGAAGTCCACACTTTTCCATTAGATATGAAATACTCCTATTGTGTGGTACTAAATTTGACATGTAAAAGTGATGAGGTGATACTCACTGAAATAGTCGAGGGCATCAGACTGTGAGTATCTGTGTTAAAATCACATCTTGTTTATCTGCATTTCCCCTGGTGCCTCACACATTGCGAACACTCGGTAAAGATTAGTTTATAAATATATAAGTCCTCAGATAAAAAGGCAATAATTATTTTATGTTAAGTACACAGCCACTGTAATAAGTGTGGCCTCGATAAAAAAGATGTAGCAAAATGTAGAAGGTTCATAAAGCCTTATGTTCCGAGGAATAACAAAGCAGTAAATAAAGTAGGCATTTTAGCCCCTACATTATATCTGAAAGTTAAGCTCTAGCAGAATTTTTGAAGGCTAATTTGGATATAAATGAAGACCACGTGAGTGAGAATAAGCAAAGGCTATTTTTATTCATAGCTCGCTCTTGCTCTAGCAAGGGGATGGGCCACCATCACTTGGGTGTAGCAGAGACTCAGGAGCAGGGGAGTAGGGACGCTCGCTGGGGAAACAAGGCAGGCTCCAGGTGTGCTCTGTCTGCAGGGTATCAGCCCTGGGAAGCGGCGGGGGAGCTAGCTGGAAGCAGGGCCTCCTGTGTGCTTGGCTACAGGTGCATATTTGACTTTCTCTGATGGACCCTAAGTTGGATGTGGGTGACAGTTGGGGAAGTTGTCGTCATGAATGGAATCCTGGCTGTGGAGGGTGGATCACTGCAAGGGTTATTGTTTGGCTTCCTGGACTGTTGCTAGGGATCATGGTCTGATCTCCTGCGAGTCTGCCTTGCAGACAGTAGGCTGGCTGTCTGGACGGGTCCCTGCAGAGAGTGGATTGATTTCCCGGACTAGCTGCTGTAGGCTGGGGGCTAGAGTTCAGTTTTCATGTGTGGTCTGACCACTGTCCACCTCTGTATTCAGTCTCTCATAGTTTTGAGAGCGGGACAGCAGTGCCGAGAGTCAAAAGATCTGAAAACGTACAGGAAAACCTTTACATCATAGGAGTAAAAGTAGCCAGCTGTTTGTTTTGGTGGACATGCCTCATTTTACTGCACTTCACTTTCCTGTACTTTGCAGATACTGTGTTCTTTACAGATGCAGGTTTGCACGGCACCGTTTTTCCGACAGCATTTGCTTCCTTTGAGTCTCCGTGTCACATTTTGGCAATTCTCACAATATTTCAGACTTTTTCATTATTATTATTATATTTGTGATGGTGATCTGTGTTCAGTGATTATGACTCCCTATAGGCTCAGGTGACGCTTAGCACTTTTAGCCATAAGATATTTTTAAATTAAGGTCATATACATTTTTAGACACGTTATTGCACACTTACTAGACTATGGTATAGCGTGAACGTAACTTTTATATGCACTGGGAAACCGAAAAACTCATTTGACTTGCTTTACCGTGACGTGCCTCTTATTACAGTGGTCTGGAACTAAACCTGCATTGTGTCTGAGGTTTGCCTGTATACAAAAAAGATCTTTGGGCTCACGATGCTTTGCAACACTCTTGAAATGCAGTGATTCTGACCTTAATTTTTCTAGGAGCTCTCTAGGCCGTAATTAGAAATGTCCAATTGAAAGAGAATTCTCTGAAGGGACAGAGAAGGAGTGCAATTTATTTAGCTTTGCAATTAGAACAAAAGTGATTCCTAAGAACAACAAGGATGATAAATCATTCTGGGGCAAAATGTAGAGAGATGCAAACAAGTGAGGGTAAAAACCATCCTGGAAGAGGAAGTCAGGTGAAGTGCAGGTGCCCAGAGGTTACTGCAAAATGAACGAATACTTAGAAGATCCAATGTGCTATCAGACCCCTCACCAAGGGGAATTAAAAAAGACCAGTGGAAAATTACAACAGCATAAGACATAATTACAATAGAAGCCTTGATCAGATTAAAAAGTGTGTAATAAGAAAATAGCTTCAAGTCTGAGGCATATCATAAAGCAGACACTGTTATCAAGGAAGATGCTAAAATGTTAGTATGCTTTGTAGAAAATACCGTTTTGAATATGGTAGTTTGACTAACAGTTGAGGGCTCCTCATTATGAAATAGATGAGAATCTTTTTTTCTGGGAGAGCTTTGAAGGAGCAAAGCGAGCACCAGTTCAGTGATGATCAGAATAACACCAGTAGAATAGAAGAGGGACACACAAAATAAACCTCCCAGGCTGCTGGAGCTTTTAATTTCCATCCAGAAAATCCAGCTTTATCTGTGGATGCTATTGTCATTTTAAGACTGTTAATTGCATTTGTGAAAGTCCTGGATTAAAAAAAATGAGGCTGGTGATTATATATTTTTTACCCACTTTATTTCATTTCAATACTGAATTATTTTCAAAGAGGGTACTTTAAAAAAAAATTTTTTTTTTAACATTTATTTACTTTTGAGACAGAGAGAGACAGAGAATGAATGGGGGAGGGTCAGAGAGAGAGGGAGACACAGAATCCGAAACAGGCTCCAGGCTCTGAGCTGTCAGCACAGAGCCCAATGTGGGGCTTGAACTCACGGACCGTGAGATCATGACCTGAGCCGAAGTCGGACGCTCAACCGACTGAGCCACCCAGGTGCCCCCCAAAGAGGATACTTTTATTTTTGGTAAGACGTATACATAAATAACAAAATCAATCCCACTCTTACTATAAAATCTTTTCTCTCTTTTAGTCTGTTCTGACTGCTGTGACAAAATTACCATAAGCTGGGTAGCTTATAAATAATGGAAATTTACTTTTTAATTTTGAAGGTTAGAAATCCAAGCTCAGGTGCCTGCAGATTCTGCAGAAATGCCCCCCTTCCTGGTTCACAGGTGACCGTCTTCTTACATTGTCCTCACTTGGCAGAAAGGACAGGGGAGCTGTCTGGGGTCTCTCTTGTAAGGGCACTAATCTGACTCATGAGGGCTCTGCCCATTTTAAGTTCCATCACATTAGAGATTAGGTTTCAACCTATGGGTTTGAGGAGGACACAGATATTCAGTCCTCAGCACTCCCCAAATGTTTTCAGGAGCTGGGCAAGAGAAAAACCCCAGCAATTAGAATAATTTATTCATTATAAATGTTATTATATGCATTAAAGGAGACTTGGAAAATGCAGACTCATAGAAAGAAGAAAAATACTAATGAATAATTCTGTCATTTAAACAAAACTGTATTTGGGGTGCCTGGGTGGCGCAGTCAGTTAAGCGTCCGACTTCAGCCAGGTCACGATCTCGCGGTCCGTGAGTTTGAGCCCCGCGTCAGGCTCTGGGCTGATGGCTCAGAGCCTGGAGCCTGTTTCCGATTCTGTGTCTCCCTCTCTCTCTGCCCCTCCCCCGTTCATGCTGTCTCTCTCTGTCCCAAAAGTAAATAAAAACGTTAAACAAAACTGTATTTAAAAAGTTTCGTATTAAATTTTCTTCCAACGTTTTTCCTGGAGTATAATTTTTTAACATGTTTTTAAGAATCCGTTTTTGTATTTTATTTTCTTCACTAAGTAATCTTAACATTTATAAATTAGGAGAAAGTAACAAGTTTCACCTCTGTATCCCTTACCTGGAACAGTAATTGGATACTTTTGGGTACTTTTGTTTTACCAAGTATTCTTTTTTTTTTTTTTTTTTTAAGAAGAGTCCTTTTGAGGCCAACCTGCTTTAGTTTGTAAGCTAATGTGGAACTTTCATGGAGACATTCTCAAACCTGTATCTTTGAATTTGAGCTTAACACTTCTATTAATTTTGGGAACATAGCTGGTTTAAAAGTTATACATAAAGGTTTTTTTTGTTTGTTTTAAATGTTTATTTTTGAGAGACAGAGAGAGAGAGAGAGAGAGAGAGAGAGAGAGAGAGAGTGGGAGACAGAGCGTGGGCAGGGGAGGGGCAGAGAGAGAGAGGGAGACACAGAATCCGAAGCAGGCTCCAGGCCCCAAGCTGTCAGCACAGAGGCCAACGTGGGGCTCGAACTCATGAACCACGAGATCATGCCTTGAACTGAAGTTGGATGCTTAACCCACTGAGCCATGCAGGTGACCCAAGTTTGGTTTTAACTTCTAGAACCATCCCCTTACCCCCACTGTATACCTTTTTCCTGTTTTTATAAAACTTTTTAATCTGCCACATTTCAAACACCCACAAGAATAGAGTGAATAATCTGATAAACCCCTGTGTATGATCACAGCCTTTAACCATCAGACCTCCTTTTGTATGTGAGTTTGAATCCTGTGGTAAACCTCTGTGTAGAATAAACACTTCTGGAGGAATGTTTTACATTCAGTAACAAGATCATTCCCTCAGTAAGAAACAGCAATCCCAATGAAGTATTTTGCTTTAAATCTTGATTAAGGCTTGTCTGTATTTTTAGGTTCCTAAATGTGGCTGATTCAGTCAGCCTTGGTGATTGTAGGTGGTGATGCTCAGTGGGATTTTTGTGATTGGGTGTTTTATCAGAAACCCTCACCCCAGAAACTCCTCTGTTTTATTTTTAACTTTGATTTTCTTGTTCTTTGGTTCTTAGTTTTGATTAATTTCTTGATTGGCTAGAGTATTTAGTGAAAGGAATAATCTGTAGATCATAACCTTTAAAACTCCTTAAATATAATACATGTTGGTCTATTTTTTGTGGCATTTTGTGTAGAAGAAAAAATATATAAAGAAAAACCTTTTTTTCCCCTCTTTAGGTATCCTCTTTTTTGTTGGTTTTTCCTGTGCTGTGGATTTAAAAAAAAAAAATCCTTGCCATTAAAATCACTGTGGTCCATCTGTTTTGTGTATATTGACTTTCCCTGGGGTATGGTGACCCTTTATAGTTTTTTGTAAGCTTCTGGATTATGTGTCCTTCACAGCTTCCCACGGTCTATTTATTTATTATTTTCTGTGTATCACAAAGATCTTCTCACACCTCCCTCCCTCAAATAACAGTCACAGCTGCCTTTTCTACAGTTCTTGCCATGTGCCACAGACAATGTTCTCTCTATCTTATGGGCTTATTTCATGTTTGTCAATCACATTTCAGGTTCAATTTTTTCTATAGCAGCCGTTTAGCTGTATACTATCTGCATACAGGTCATCAATTTTAATGTTTTTTTTTTCCATCTTGAAAGCTCCCTTATTCTACCCATCTTCTGTCTTGTTGGTTTTTTTCAATAAAGTTTCCTGCTTATTTTACCTTTATGACTTTCTACTCTGATTTCATAAAGAAAGTGATTCCTTGGTGTGCCTGGGTGGCTCAGTCAGTTAAGCATCCAAATCCTGATTTTGGCTCAGGTCCTGGTCTCACAGTTCGTGAGATCAAGCCCCGCCTGAGGCTCTGCACCGACAGAGTGGAGTGTGGAACCTGCTTGGGATTCTCCGTCTCCCTGTCTCTCTCTGCCTCTCTCTCAAACTAAATAAGCAGACTTAAAAAAAAAAGAAAGTTATTCCTTGAGTCTTTTTATATTGTGGCGAAATATACATAGCATACCATTTTATTTATTTATTTTTAAAACTTTAATTTTAATTAAAAATTCAAGTGTAATTAACATGCAGTGTTATATTAGTTTCAGGCATAGAATGTAGTGATTCAAGAATTCTGTGTATTACTCAGTGCTTGTCCCACAAGTGTACTGTTGACCCCCTTCACTTATTTTACCCGTTGTCCCCACCTCCCTTCTCTGGTAGCCACCAGTTTGTTCTATGTAAGAGCCTCTGTTTTTGTTCGTCACTTTGTTTTACGTAACATGGGATCAGAGTGCATGACTCTACTCATACGAGGTTCCCAGAGTGGCCAAATTCATAGAGATGGAAGAGAGAAGGGAAGGGCTTTGGGAGGAGAGAGTGAGGAGTTATTTTTATGGTTGCAGAGTTTCAGCTGGGGAAGGTGAAAAAGTTTTGGAGGCGGATGGTGGTGATGGTTGAACCATAATATGCCTGTGCTTAATCTTGAGGGTTTTTTTTTTTTTTCCCAAATGCTAACAATTTAAAGACATTTTTCTCTTTTTACACTAAGTTATTTTCAGGGCTGTGTCAGAATCTTTGGAATAATGTTCCCTTTCTGCAATTTTGTGTGTGTGTGTGAGCCCCGCTAATGCACACCCACCCCACTGCTTTTCCGTGAATCATTCTCACCTTCGGAGAGATCTGTGATCTCTGCAGACTTGCCATTTGGGGTCTAGCCTCAGTCAGTATCACCACTGAATCCCTTTCTCAAATCTAGAAGTGGGTGACAAGCTGAACATGTATTTCCTACCCCAAGCCCCAGGATCTACTCAGTTTTTATCTAGTCTATTTTAAATAAATAAGGCAGTGCGTTCTTCTAAGCCTATCTCTATCCCCTGGTATGACTTCATATACTGAATATATATAATATATCGTGAGTCTATAAAAACTTAAAGCACACACATTGCTGCACATCTGTCTGTTTTTACACCTATTTATTTATTTATTTATTTATTTATTTAAATTTTAAGTCTTCTACTTTAATTTCAAGGACCATGCTTTCCAGGAAAAGATTTACAAAATCAGCCCTTCTTGCTCCATTCAGATGTTGCAGTCTCCAGTTAGAATGGTTTATAGAAAGGGATGTATTGATGGGGAGGGAATAACAAGCAGCACATTAGCTTTCTTTAAAAAAAAAAAAAAAATCCCAATATTAAAGTAGCAGTAATACACAAAATGTCTGAAGGAACCAGGAAGGTAAGGAAATGAAGAAAGTGGTCTTAGTTGGGTCTGGGGAATTGGGGAACCGTATGTAGACAGAGGAGAGCTTGCTCCTAGACTCCAGTAATAATTTTCTGGTCTTCTGATTTTTTTATCAAAAGATTGAAATCTAGATTTTGTGAAATCACCAAATTGCTTGCACATGCAATAAGACTAAAACAAAACCGTAAACCAGAAAATGTTCTGTGTGCCCAACAGAACTGATCTATAGGTAAAAAGACAGGGGCGCCTGGGTGGCGCAGTCGGTTAAGCGTCCGACTTCAGCCAGGTCACGATCTCGCGGTCCGGGAGTTCGAGCCCCGCGTCGGGCTCTGGGCTGATGGCTCAGAGCCTGGAGCCTGTTTCCGATTCTGTGTCTCCCTCTCTCTCTGCCCCTTGCCCGTTCATGCTCTGTCTCTCTCTGTCCCAAAAATAAATAAACGTTGAAAAAAAAATTTTTAAAAAAGACAGCTGCCAAATGTATGGTTTATAGTCCTAGCATGTCCAAATCAAGGGCATTCCTTTAGGGAAAGAGTGTGTTATCACTTACTGTGAGTTGATGAGTTTTTTCTGGCCTCAGTCTGATTATCAATACCTTCATTTGTGATGTCGTGTTGAATTCTGTTTCCTACTATTTCCTGTACTTTTAACAGTAAAAACAACAGAAATGTCAAGCTTTTCTTCTTAAACCAGCAAACAATTTTTCATTTATTTCAGAGCAATGATATAATATAATTGATCAGAGAAACTTTAGATTTAGTTTAAATGAGACATTCTGAATTCTTTCAATATTTTTGTCTCTTCTAATAATGGGTTTCATGTCAAAATATCTCATATTCTGGCCCTGGTTTTGTGCACCTGTGATTTTTTTTTTTTTTTTTTACCTTACTTGTGTGATTTTCTTTTTTTTTTTTTAATTTTTTTTTTCAACGTTTATTCATTTTTGGGACAGAGAGAGACAGAGCATGAACGGGGGAGGGGCAGAGAGAGAGGGAGACACAGAATCGGAAACAGGCTCCAGGCTCTGAGCCATCAGCCCAGAGCCCGACGCGGGGCTCGAATTCACGGACCGCGAGATCGTGACCTGGCTGAAGTCAGACGCTTAACCGACTGCGCCACCCAGGCGCCCCACTTGTGTGATTTTCAACAAGACTTAGAGTCTAAGTAATCTAACTTAGCCCACTTACATCTGCAAAATAGCCAAGTACGGCCTATGAGCTCATGCGAATGTGTTTCTGCTGTAAATGGAAGCCGTGCCCCTGAGGTCTCATTCCTGTGTGACACGGAACACCATTGCTCTTTCTACAGGAATGTGCGACGAGACAGGTCCATTCTGTCCCAGCTCCGGGCCGGGCATCGGCTAGTTCAGTGGTTGTCAGGCCACCATTACTGAACACTGCAGGCTGGAAGGCTTACTGAACAACAGACAGTTCTTTTCTCACAGTTCTGGGAGCTGGAAGTCCAAGATCAAGGTCCAGCAGCATTGGTTTCTGGTGATGGCTTGCAGATGGCTGCCTTCTCACAGTGTCCCCACGTGGTTTTTCCCCTGTGTGTGGACACAGGAGAGGTGTCCCTGGTGTCTCTTTTTCTTCTTGTAAGGACAGCGGTCCTATCAGATCAGGGATCCACCTTATGGCTTCATGTAGCCTTAATTGCCTCCTTAAAGGCTCTCTCTCTCCAGTCATTGGGGGTTAGCACGTCAACATAGGAATTTTGTGGGGACACAGTTTAGTCTATAATACCTACCTTATAAATGGTTCCTCTTCAGGGAACCTTGTTCTTTTCTGCAATGCAGCATACAAGTATAAGGACCCAAATAATCTAATAATATAAAATTATAGGCTGGGGTTATAGAAATGACTGCATAAATAGCAGAGATATCAAAACTGAATATTCTCTTTTAAAATTATTTATTTTTTAAAAAATTTACATCCAAGTTAGTTAGCATATAGTACAATAATGATTTCAGGAGTAGAATCCAGTAATTCATCCCCTACATAGGACACCCAGTGCTTATGCCAACAGGTGTCTTCCTTAATGCCCCTTGCCTATTTAGCCCATTCCCCCACCCAAAACCTCTCCAGCAATCCTAAGCAAAACTGGATATTTTTGTTTCCTTCTTCATAGTGATGGAAACAGCTTTTGAGCTCACTTAATATGAAAACAAAACATTTTAAATGGGCAAAAGCTTATAAAATTATATATTATATATCCATTTATATGTATTATATGCAGTGTTATATATTATACATATATAAGTACATATATACATATAAATATATAAAATAAAATGACATGTTTCCAGCCATCTAATTCATATCCTAAAATTTAATTTTGCAGATTGCTTCACCCTAGAGGTAGTATGGTATCTTTGCTTTTGAAGTAATCACAATATAAAAATGCCTTTTTATTTATTTTTTATTTTTTATTTATTTTTTAATGTTTTTATTTGTTTGTGAGACAGAGAGAGACAGAGCATGAGCAGGGGAGGAGCAGAGAGAGACGGAGACACAGAATCCGAAGCAGGCTCCAGGCTCCGAGCTGTCAGCACAGAGCCTGATGCGGGGCTCAAACTCAGAGTGTGAGATCATGACCTGAGCCGAAGTCGGACACCCAACCGACTGAGCCACCCAGGCGCCCCAAAAGTGCCTTTTCAATTGGGAGAGGAAAAGACATAGAATAAAGAAAGTAAGTTAGTGGGGTGCCTGGGTGGGTCAGTTGGTTGGGCATCTGACTTTGGGTCAGGTCATGATCTCACTGTTGAGGGTTTGAGTCCCACGTCAGGCTCTGCCTGGAGCCTGCTTCGGATTCTGAGTCTCCGTCTCTCTCTGCTCCTCCCCTACTCATGCTCTTTCTCTCTCTCTCTCTCTCAAATAAATAAACATATAAAAAAAGAAAATAAATTAGTAAAATAGCTGATAGTGTATATGTTCTTTTTTTTTTTTTTAATGTTCATTTTTGACAAAGAGCACAACAGGGGGGAGGGGCGGAGGGAGGGGGACAGAGGATCTGAAGCGGGGTCCACACTGACAGCAGACAGCCCGATGTAGGACTCGGACTCAGGAACCCTGAGATCATGACCTGAGCCGAAGTTGGATGCTTAGCCAACTGAGCCACCCAGACATACCTAGCATTTTCTTCTTCTAAATGAAGTACCCCCTTTACCAGACGGTGACAGAGTCCCTCTCACAAAGGCCTGGTACCTAGTCTCTGACAACTGTAATCCTGTCTTTCTGTGGCCACAACCACAACTTCCTGAACAGCAAGTTTTGCTGAGATGGAAGCTTTTCTCTAGGTACCAGGCTAGTTAGCTACCTTCTGCATGTTCGCTGGTTAAAATGTTCATCATTTAGCTTTTCTATGTGTTGGGCTTGGGGCTAGATACTGAGTTCTCAGATGTGTAATGTCTACCAATTATAAGGGAAAGCTCTTTGATTTTTTCTCTTGGTAGGGTAGTTTACCTTGAATTTTTAGTTGGAGCAGGAGAGAACTATAAGCTCTGAGGGCTTGTTAGGCTCTGCTTATGACGATTCCTCCTCACGGTGATCAGAACATCCCACTCGGTGGTGCAGACCCATCTACAGATGCTGGGGCTGCACATCAAACGGGGCCAGAAGTCTGCAGGGAGAGGGAGGTAGGGCCAAAACATGGGGGGAGGGGGGGGACGGTCACCCTGTCAGTCAGAACCCTTTCTCCAAGCTGCCTCTGGGTCAGAGGAGGTGGGTGTCCGTCTGTCAGCCTTCTCATCTCAGAAAATGAGGATTATGGCTCAACAATCTCTGTTAAAATTCAGCTCTGTTGTGATGATTTACTAGCGATCCTCCCCAACCAGTATAGGTAGGATTATAAGGAAGTTCCAGGAGGTTGCGAAAGCCGGGTATCTTGTCAACAGAGCCATCTGGGTTTTAGTGCGCTTGCAAAAGAGGTTTGTGTCACGTAGTACAAAATGCATTTATTCTCCTTGTCACAATCACTTCTTCAGTGGATGCTATTGTCAATTTCCTCATAAAGGACTCCCTCGTTAGACTTACTTTACTCAAACCATTTATTCAACTCAGGTATTTATGGACAAGAATCTCAACTCTGTGGAGGTAAAACAACAAAGAGCTGAAGGGAGTGCTAGGTGAGAAGCCATTGCAAGATGGTCGGTGGGTCAAGCCTGTGTGTGAGCGTAGGATTCGCTGAGAAGGTCTCTTCGTAGAGTCTGCCACTACTTTTTAATCATGACTTATTTTCTTAACAGGAGGGGGTTTTTCTTCAACAAATTCTGCTGACAAAGCTTCCATCATTTTCCAGGGAGGCTGGGTGTCGTTTATTCATGTGACTGCTGTAAAAGCTGTCATGGGGTGATCTGAGACAATCACACGGCTCCCCGAGGAAAGAGAAGAACCCCAAAGTTTCCCGTGTTCATGTCAAAGATGACCCTTTAGAGGGGAACTGTGTTCAGTGCGTGATAACTGGGGGACCATTTCAGCTCTCTAAGCTTGCGGTTGACGTGTGCGTATGCGTGATTGGGTTTGCTTCTCTTCTAAAAAAGTAAAAAGTAGACTGTCATTGACTCTCTCTCCTTCTCAGAGAGCATTTGATATAAAAATTGCACTTAGATTACTGAAATTGTGATGTGAGTGCCGATTGTTCCTCTTTCCTTCTCACCTTGTGCCAAGATTACTGGATGCAAAACCCTTAGGGAGATGTGGGCTCAGAGAGGTGGGCTTGAGCAGGGACAGAGCAGAGCAGAGACGGTATGTTCTTACTGGGTGAGTCACTCCTATGAGATGCATGCTATGGAAGTACTAAGAGGCCCACACGGTATTTTCCTCCAAGGCCCTAGGGGCTGGCGGCTCTTCTGTCTGTTGTTTTTTCCTTCCATACATATGCTCTGTATGGACCTTCGCTTTTTTTCTTTTTAACAAAAGCTTCGTTTGTGGCTAAATGGCATTATTGCATAATGGAGGTCAGAAGGTGGCTTCAGCAAGCTATGTCTCCACAAGGGATCTGTCCCTGATGTACGTAGTGACTGTTGATAGGAGCCCAGGGAGTACCCATAGATGGATGCTTATTGTGCGGACGGTGAGGGGAAATGGTACCGTGAAAGATGGTCGGCATGCAGGTACAGTTTCCTTAAACAACCTGTCCTCTTCCGACAAGTAGAGGCTTCAAGTGACTTTCTCTTGTGACCTTGAGAGGATCACCTATCTTGCATTATTCCTTCAGGATGTCATTTCAAGCTTTCATACACACCCACCATGAAATGGTGCTTTTGGAGTGCCTGGGTGGCTCCGTCGGTTGTGTGTCTGACTCTTGACTTCAGCTCCGGTCATGATCTCATGGTTTGTGGGATCGAGCCCCATATCGGGCTCTGCGCTGATGGTCTGGAGCCTGCTTGGGATTCTCTTTCTTTGTCTGCCTGTCTCTCTCTCTCTCTTTTTCTCTTTCTCTCAAAATAAATAAATAAATAAATAAATAAATGTTTTTTAAAAAAGAAATGGTGCTTTGGAGCCTTGCTGAATGGGTTTTCCTTTGGGTTAGCTCTGACCCTGGTAATATTTCATTGCTACATCAAATAAGTGCGAGTACCTGTTTGGTGTATTACTTGTCCCTAAAACTCTAAATCCCTCTGCTTGGAAAAGTACTTTCTGGAAAAATGGTTTGTTCATGGTCACAGCTTCTGCGCTGTCCCAGCTGATAGTACCATGCGTTTGGGTTTTCGTGAAGGAGAAGAATGAGAGGCTTCAATGCATGTGTATACATTGTGACTTCTAAACTAAAGCACCATAGACAGATGTTCTGGGGCTCCAGGGTATGAGACTAGAAGTCATTTTAGAAATAGAGGGTTTCTAGGTAGCAAAATAAATGAAATCAGAATTCCCAGCTACTCAGTTGGTGTAAGTTATTATTCTCCCTGGGAAAGTTTATGAGTGGCTACTTAGATGACTGTACATATGCACATATTAGGCTCATTTATCTTTTCCACCAAGCTTTTTTTTTTTTTTTAACCTTGTAACATGTCCAGACCCTTCCTTTCTTCACTTCATGGTTATGTAGTTGGAAAAAGAAGTACTTTTATACTTGGGAAGGTTACTTAGGGACTTCTCTAGTTATGCCACAAAGTTGCCAGCTTAGCAGCCATTTTTTCTGGGATTCGGTAAAACCAACATTTCTTGTGACTTTATTGGACTACCATTTGTTTATTTAAAATTTCTCTATTTTTGAGAGAGAGAGAGAGAGAGAGAGAGAGAGAGCGCACACCAACAGGGGAGGGGCAGAGAGAGAGGAAGACTCAGAACCTGAGGCAGGCTCCAGGCTGTGAGCTGTCAGCACAGAGCCCAACATGGGGCTCAAACTCATGGGCCACGAGACCATGACCTGAACTGAAGTTGGACACTTAACCAGCTGAGCCACCCAGGCGCCCCTACTCGACTACCATTTGTTGGGACTGCTGGTGTGTGAGGCTGACCAGTTATATGAAGTAGATCCATTTACATCTGGAACCATCTTTAGAGAGGTAAGGTACCTCAGTTCTCCCAGGTCAACTTAGAGAGCTCTCGGTGTGGGTTATGACAGCATTGGCTGAGGTCTTGTGGGAGGGAAGGGGATGGAACTCTTGAAATATAACTTCTTTGAGAAAAGTATGAGTCTAGGCTGGTGACCCAAACTCAAGGCATGGACCTGAAGAGTTCAAGGAGTGAAATGGTGCCGACTCAACCAGCGCTGGAAAATTCTCTCAATTCAGCCACTGCGGCACAATGGTTGTGCTGTGAGGAACACTGGCTGAGCAGGAGAGGGTGGAATTAAAGTGAACTTCTGACATGGGCCCTCAACTTGGCTTGTCCTGAGACCTGGACCAGAGAAGGCAGGTCCTGTATTGGCAGAAAAGCATCATCTGTCAGGGGGTGAGGATCACCTGGGCGGCCCCTCTGTGTGGAGAGGAGCAGGACTAGCAGCATTCTCCTCATCAGGTGCCGGGCTTCTTCACTGGTGTTTGCACACAGGACCTAGACCTCATCACACTGGATCTCGGGCACGTGTGTGTGTGTGCACACGCACACGTGTGACCTCAGGAGCCTTCCTGTGAGGTGGTGGGGGTCAAGTGACTTACTGGTTTGGAGAAAAAAAAAAGCGAGCTGATCACATCTGTTAAGCTTCCTCAGTGAAATATGACCTTCCAGTCTTCTAGGCTGAGATTATTCAACAATCAGTGTTTTAAGCCAGGACGTGTGATGATGTGAAGACAAAACATTATCGATTCTTAACTAATTAAAAAAAATCAGTGTTTCCTGCCACTCTTGACCTGCCTCCATTTAGGCAGCCGTGAATTCAGTCTCTGTATATTTACTCCTCACTGGATGGCGGTGCCCTAGAAATAGAAAGGGAAAGAAATCCTCAGCTTTGGAGTTTCAAAATAGACTTTTGTAGTGCATAGCAGAGGTAACAGCCTTGAGAGAAAGTAGTGTTTGACACCCAAGAGGGAGGGAGATTTTGGAGATTTAAATGCAGTTACAGTCTACTCAGTGTTGCACACTAAGAGAAAATTCAAGTGTGGTAAAGATTATACTTAAAAACAGTTCTGATTCTGCGGAAGGAGTATCAGAAAGCTCGAAATTCAAGTACGCATCCGGCCTTTTGTCTGTGCGCTTTTGGCTGTGTATCCATTGCACCAGGGTAGCGGGTATCAGGGTTTAGTTTGAAAGGAAGGAGGTGATAAAAGACCTTACAAGGCACATAAAAGAATGTTCAGGGCCCCTCCTTGTTTAGGTTGAGAAAGCGTACTTCTCACGGGCACAGACAACAAGGGGGTGGTTGCCAGAGCTGGATGGGAGTGGGTGGGTGGGGGGGAGCTAAATGGGGCCAGGGAGTTAGAAAGCACAGACTTCCAGCCAGAACATAAATGAGTCCTGGGGATCTTATGGTAACTGTATGGCATATTTGACAGGTGTTAAGCGAGTAGATCTTAAAAGTAATCTACTTAAAAGTGGATCTTAAATTTCATCTCAAGAGAAATTTTCTAACTATGTGAGGTGATGGATGTTAATTAGATTTACTGTGGTAATCACTTTGCACTTTGCCATATATATAAATATTGAATCGTTACATTGTCCACCTGAAACTGAGGTGTTCTGTGTCCATTATATGTAAATAAAAAAATCGTATGCTTGAATTTGCATATGTGACAAGCAATACTGTGTTCCTCAGATTTCTGCACAAGCGGGGTTTAAAGTCTCTCTGATCTGGGAGAGGGAGAGAGAGAGTCTCACTTCAGTTCAGATGGTTAGATGCCTGTATGTGGGTCTTGTTGGACCTCTAATGATCTAACCTATTGGGAGAATTCCTGGCTCCTCCGTAAAATTATGTTAGAAATTGCCAGAAACGCAAGTATGGCTTGAGAACTTTTTTTTCTGTGTCATTTCAGCATTATGCTTTAGCAGAATGGAAACGGAGGCATTTTTTTGGTTTGGATAAAGAGGATGTGCGTCTCTCACAGACAAGTGCAGGAGGGTGACAATGGCTGATGTAGACACTGAGGTAATTGTAGTTTCTACTTACTTATATGTGGAGTAATTAGATGAAGCAAAGGACTCAACAAAAACGTGGATAGAAGTAGTCTGATGAGATGGGATGAAATTGTGGCTATCAGAAGGCTGGGAGATCAAATATCTGACAGTTCCTGCTGATGACGTCATCCTAGCTAAGCCCCTTCAGTCAGTTCATTACCACAAGGATTCCAGGGAGCATCCAAGTTCAATTGTGAAGTAAGCGAAATGCTTACTTTATAGCTTCCCAGTATCGCACCTGTTGCAATCGTTTCGAATTGGTGGATGCTGCCCACCCTTGTACATTTATATCAGCAAATTCTAATTTGAAGACTTGCATGTCCACGTGGAGTCAAGAGCTCAAGTTCAGGGGGATGTCCATGGAACAGTGAAGAAAGAAGAAGGTATCTGAGGAGGCAGATGGACAGAATGAGCCTCGATCATCAGATTCCACAGTCAGACGAATTTTGTTTTAGCAAGTGGGCTTATGAAATGTGCTGACTTCCGTGTTCAGGATGAGAGTGGTAGTAATTATGTTCACAGTCGAGGATGTAGCAAAACTACTATTCTGTATTCTTGGTGAAGACTTGCTGTTGTGCTTTCGTAGTTTGATACTTTGTAATCGTAAATGAATCGTCTCTTTGACATCTCGTAACTTAGACATTGGGTTTGGTATTTACTTGAAGGATGTACCGTTGCACTTAAGGTCACAGAAATGTAAGGCTGAAGAACAAAGACAATTCTTTAAAAGATTCACTTGTTATCAAGTTAAGAGCTGTCTTTGTTTTTAGAGGATGCTGGCAGTTTGTAGGTGGGACCACAACCCGTTTCAGTGTTACATTCATATTTCTAGTTTTTGACATTCACAGAATAATACAGTAATGTTGTCAACAGGACAATCCATATGAGAAGCTTTGAGGTGTTAGCTAAGGCACTGTCCCTAGGCTGTGTACGAAATAAAAAACACAAGTGCAGGGGCACCTGGATGGCTCAGTCTGTTAAGCTATGACTTCAGCTCAGGTTGTGATCTTGTGATTCGTGAGTTCGAGTTCCGCATTGGGCTGACAGCACAGCGCCTGCTTGGTATTGCCTCTCCCTTTCTCTTGGCCCCTCCTCTTCTCACGCTCTCTTTCTCTCTCTCAAAAATGAAAAAATAAACATTAAAAAAAAACAAAACAAGTGCAAGAAGACTGAAGAAATCTTGCTCCCTTATTGCACAATGGAAATCTCTCTCACGGGCATGATTTCTTCTTGGCTATTTCATTACATCTTGTGAAGACCTTAATACTGAGGGCTAAATAAAAGCTTATTTGTTTTGGTCCCCCATTGTGAATCTGTCTTCTGTTGGAGAATTATTATTTCCTCAATTAGCCTTCTGAATGTTAATATATGGCAGAGTTTAAATGTAACCACATTAGGCACTTCCATTTAAAACAGAGCTTTTAATCCAATTCATGATGGATAGTTTACATTTCCTTCTTTTGGAAGATCTAGGGAGTTGTTATATAAGTTAAGTATAATGTGTCTGCAAGAACAAAGCAATATGGTTTAAAGGGCTCAAAATCATCCTATGAGTGGTGCCTGGGTGGCTCAGTCGGTAAAGCGTCCGACTTTCAGCTCAGGTCATGATCTCATGGGTCTGTGAGTTCCAGCCCCACATAGGGCTCTGTGCTGACAGCTCACAGCCTGGAGCCTGCTTCGGATTCTGTGTCTCTCTCTCTGTCCTTCTTCTACTTGTCCTCTGAATCTGTCTCTCAAAAATAAATAAAAACATTTTTAAAAGTTGAAAAAATAAATAGGGGTGCCTGGGTGGCTCAGTCGGTTGAGCATCTGACCTTGGCTCAGGTCATGATCTCACTGTCCGTGAGTTCAAGCCCTGTGTCGGGCTCTGTGCTGACAGCTCAGAGCCTGGAGCCTGTTTTGGATTCTGTGTCTCCCTCTCTCTGCCCCTCCCCCGCTCATGCTCTGTCTCTGTCTCTCAAAAATGAATAAATGTTAAAAAAAACTTTAAAAAATCATCCTATGAAAATCTCTGTTCTAATTCATTCATACCTTAGCATTTCTGTCTGCTTTCCCCTGAGAAAATGTGAAATAGGATACCCAATAAGTAATCTCAATGTTTGTTCTTTCCCAAATCCATTGGTGAGAAGTTAAAAGAAAGTGCATTCATCAATGGGTTAAGAAGAACAGAATTGGGGCCGATTCTCCTGCTTTTTATTTATTTTTTTAAAATTTTTTTAACCTTTTTTTTACATTTATTTATTTTTGAGAGACAGAGAGAGACAGCATGAGCAGGGGAGGGGCAGAGAGTGGGGGAGACACAGAATCCCAAGCAGGCTCCAGGCTCCGACCTGTCAGCACAGAGCCTGATGCGGGGCTCGAACCCATGAACTGTGAGATCATGACCTGAGCCCAAGTCGGACACTTAACCGACTAAGCCACCCAGGTGCCCCTCCTGCATTTTAGTTGTGTGACCCAAGGCAAGCCATACAGCCTCTGAATCTACATTTCCTCTTCGAAATGGCCAAACTAACACTAGCTCAACATTTTCCTGAGTTGTGAAAATCAAACGAGATATTGGATGAGACCATGTTTGCAAAGAGCAGTCTACAGAACTAAGGAAACGCTGCTGTGTAAATCTAGAAAATAGCGTGAGTTGTTTTCCTTCCCGAACTGCGTGTGTCAGTGGTTTCCCATCCTCCTCCGCAGACCGAGGCCCCAGGTATTACACCTCCCAACCTTCAGAGGCTGCTGATGTGGTGCTTTCAGGGGTTGTTTCCTGGTTCACAAGACACACGAGGTGGAGTAAAAGTGTCCAGGGAACCCAAGAGATCATCAGAAGTTACAACCACCCAAGGTCCATGGTGTTTACAATTGTATCATTTCCTTCTTGTAGCGAATGTTTTGTTACAACCAAGGTCTACTGGGCTTGGAGGTGAGTCTGATGAACCTGTAGGTCTCTCAGTCTACCTCGTCGGTAGAATTCTCTCAACTCTGTACATTGGAGCATAGCATTGTTTTCAACGAGAATATTTAATCTTGTAGCTTTAATTGAATGTGGGTTTTGTTTTGTTTTGCCAGCTTCTCACAGCAGAACCTTTCAGGTTTCTCTCTCTCTCTTTCTCTCTTTTTTCAGTAAACAAGCCTTTACTTGACAAAAGGGAATAGCTGGAGCTATACCTTCACAAAACCCCCGATGATGTTCCCCTGACGTGTGCTGTCCCTGTTTTATAGATTAGAAATCTGGTCATCTCAGCTTAGTCTCTGAGCAGTGCAGCTGGCTTTCCTTTCGAGCACTGCAAAGATGCTTTGAAGCTGCTTCTGTATTGTGTCGGCAACATTAGCACAGAAAGATTTGAAGACTATAATAGATGGGAAAGGTTACACAGCCTCACATAATTGACTGTGGCAATATAAAATATGGCCTGCTCTGTTTTGTAACAAGGTGGATATTGCTTTCTTTCTGACTTGAAGGGAAACAAAGTAAGCAGAATTGCCTTTGCTATTAAGTTTCCAGGTTAAAAGCTGCAAATCTGGGTTGTAAAGTCTGTCTTTCCTGGCTGTGTAGTAAATTACCATCCCACCCTGCTGTAGGGACAATATGTTTCCAGCTTAATGAATCAGGTGCTTTGTATTTTCTCCAGCTATTTCGTGTAGGGCAAATGGACCCATAAAAAGAGCAAGGAGGGACATCAGTCATTTTGGTTTTCACCTTCAAATAATTGTCAGGTAAAATAATTAAGTGCATTGTTTTCAAATCAAGAAACAAAGTCCAAATATTTTGGATCTTCTTCGTGTTATAAATAAAAATTGCAAATCGGTCATTAATAGCTAGAGGTTGATTTGCACCTGCAGCGAAGATTGTTATCCACATGCTGAACCCACTCAGAAAGTTCTGGTCTGAGGAAGTAGATTTTTGTTAGTGGAAAAAAAAAGAAGTTCTTTGTTTCTATTACTATTGCATTATTTGAAATCAAAGGGCAAGTTAGATTTAATCTTACTTTTACTTTGTGTGATTTCGGGTTTATTTATTTGCTTGAGTCTGATAGGCATTTAGGAAAACGTCTGTGAAAGGACTAGATTCGTCCTTTCCATATTCATTACCATATCTTTAAAAATGAATGTGACAAGACACTCTTAAACAACAAAACCATTACAGGAACTCCTCTGAGGAGCTCTTAAGAATGCAAACACAATTCAAACAATTTTCACAGGACAAAACCACTATGGAGCACTTTGGAAACAGGTAACAGGGCCAAACAAAACCTTCCCCGTTTCTATGTTAGGCTAAGAATCGCAAAATCAAATTCATTCCAAGGAAAGAGATAAATGCCGTACTAACGGCTACTGCCAGAGTTTACAAAAGGAAAGAACAATAAAGAGGCTACTTCCCTGGTATTTTAGAGGTAATAGAAATAAACCTCTAAAGAGAAGCATACAATATTTATTGAGGACTGCACTGTACAGTCTAGAATCACACAGAACCGCTGACAGTGATTAAATGGTCTGTGGCTGCATAGAGAGATGCTGAGGCTTTAATGTACAAGGTATTGATTACATGATGAATCCCAGCACTTTGTTTCCTGCAGTTGCTTGCAACACGGGGAGGAATGAAAATAACACATGGATTTCTGTAGGCTACATTGCACACAAAATGGAGCAGGTGATGAGCTCAATGATGTTTCCTTCTCCCATTCATAAACGTGAGAGTCGCATAATGAATTAATCTGTCTGAAACCAGGAAGCATGACTATACAGTTATTAACATTGCCGATGGAATACTTGGATTTTCAGTTCCACTTTAAGTCTGGCCCCTTATTTGGTTTTCATTTAAAATCTCAATGTGCCCTGGTTCCCCAAAGGATTTTTTTTCCCCTAATGGTAGCATCCAGGTGTGGAAAATAGAGGACCCTTCAATAAATCAGAGAAAAATAGGGAAAAAAAATTGCACATTGTGAAAAGATTTGGTGGGATATGTGACGTTCCAACGTCAATGGGTGCTATATAGATTATATTAAATTTTAGTTACTCCCCTGATTGTTATCAACACCTTTTATTTATTATTTTTAATTGCTTAACATCAAGCCTTGATTTGGAGTGTAGTCACCTTTAAATAAGAAACAAACGGGTAAGAAGGAAACTAGAACTACAGACTCAGCAGCAGGACGACTGGATTAAGGTGAGATTCAAGAAAGAGGAGAGAGTTGATAGCCTAAAAATGACGGGGGACTGCTTTTCCACCCACGTTCTCCCAGCCCACTGTGTCCTGTGGGCAGGGGTTTTCATCAGACTCCTCACTCACCAAGCCCTATGTTGACTGTTTCACATCCTCACGAGAGTGAACCCACACAAAGGAGCAGCTACTCCCGTCTTATTTCTGTGTGTTTTCTCCCCTGTTCATGGAGAAAGAGGTGGAGTCAAGCACCAAAGGGAGCGTCAACCTAGAATCCTAAGCGAAAATATGTCCCTAGCAGGAAGTTCTTCGTAAGACTGTTGTCTCCTTGAAAGCTTCAGCCTCATGGGAGACGAAATGGGGAGATGAAAGGCAGCTCAGGAGGGGAGTTTGTGGCTGGTGGGCTGTGGGGGGCTGACACTGGAGGGCATTCGTCTCTTTGCATTTCTTTGGATGGGAAGATGGTCCTGTATCTTGACAGATCCTTGAATCTATATTTACATACAAACGTGTGAGAGCCAAATCATCTGTGAGTTGTAATATGTGAAGCCCATACAGTGTGCTGTGTGCTTGCAAATGTATCGTACGGTGGATGATGGGAAGGTATGCTTATTTTTAATTTTACATTTTAATGTGATTGTGTTTTTGCAGTTGAGCTTCTAGGAATGGTGTAGGCTGCCTTATGAAGGAGGATTTATTTAATAATCATGCCAGTCTAAAATTAACAGGATTGGAGTCATCGAAGGTACTTAATTAAGGCATTTCCAACCGAAATGTGATATTTATCACAGG
Source organism: Herpailurus yagouaroundi (assembly GCF_014898765.1). Classification (NCBI taxonomy): domain Eukaryota; kingdom Metazoa; phylum Chordata; class Mammalia; order Carnivora; family Felidae; genus Herpailurus; species Herpailurus yagouaroundi. The sequence goes on along the minus strand of NW_024412397.1, from coordinate 7,707,826 downwards.
GAAGAATGTTGGAGCAGGGATAATACTTATTATAAAATTTACTCACAAAAGTTCCAAACATCTGTGGAATTAGAGAGAATATTGTGATGCACACCTGGGTCCCATCACCCACCTTCAGTGATTGTCAGCATATGGCTTGTCTAGTTACATCTAAATCCCCAAACGCGTTCCTCCATCAAGGGATTATTTCAAGGCAACTCTTGGAGCACTTTATAAATACGTCAGTACCTATCTCTACAAGGGAAGTTCTTTCAAGAAATGAAACTACTGTACTATTATCAGACTTAAAAAGTAGCAATTATTCCTTAATGCCATAAAATAGTTTGTCAGTGATTGGATTTCCCCCCACCCATTGCTGTATACATTGTTTTTAGACTTTTTTTTGTTTGATTCGGGACCAAATACACATTTAGGGAAGCCCCCCCCCTTTTTTTATAACAGTAACTCTTAAAACAAGAGTATGCCTTCTAGAGCCTAGAAATCCACTTCTACAGGTTCATCTGATGGTCCTGCCTTATCTTTATAGATTTGGTTATCTTTCTTGAAAATGTAATCCTCCTCTTAGGTGTTTTCTTCTGAAGAATCATTCAGACCAAGGAACCTTTTGAGGCATTGGCTTTCTTTTATGAGTCTTACAAAGGAAGTGAAACTCTTTAAAGTAAACGGTGACCCAGGAGTCCAGTGACATTTAATTTGGGCACTTACCGTTTATATAGTGGCCACAACTACCATGAATCTGAAGTGTGTTTTTTCATCTGCTTTATCTTGTCAGAAATTTCTTCACTTTGACCTTTTCTTTTCCCACAATCTATACATATATAGTAGAATTTTAAAAGTATTTTTGGCAATCAAGATTTTCTTCTAATCCTTGTGTGAAAAAAGAAACATTTATGATCTTGAAAAAAGCATATGTTAACTTCCTTTGAATTCTTTAGATCAGCTAAAAGATGAATTTGCCATTTTAAGAATATGATATTGAAAAGATCTGTCTTCAAAGTGAACCCATGCAGAAGTACTTTTTTATCTTAGGGAATTTATATTTTTTAAAGGGAAACAGCAACCAAACTTGAAAACCAGTATGTACCCAATGGATCAGGCTTTTCAAAGAACGATGTCTCAAAAAATAGTGCTTTTGATTTCTTAAAATGATCTCTGAAGTCCCATCTTGAAATACATAAATCAACAAATTGAATTTTAATGGAAAATCAAGGGTGTTTTTTGAAAGGCTCTTGAATGAAGCTTTGAAAAATAGGAAGACAGAATATCAGCTTGCTATAATGGCATTGCCTGACTCCCACATTTTATTTTTAAGTAAGAAAGGATATAGCCTCAAGGACGAATGAAGAAACCAGCTTATTTACAAACGGAACTGGCACATCCCACCTCCCCCCCCCCCCCCCCGCCCCCCAGCCGTGGAATTTCCTAGAAGTCTGCTGAGTACCGGCCACTAAAATCAAAATGGCAAGCTATCCTTGCCTCTTCACGATTGTCATCGTATGTTTGTCTTTCGATTATAAAACAATAAAATGGAAGGTGAGGCCACCATGTTGTAGAGGACGGTCAAGAAAATGTTGCTACAGATTTCCTCCTACCCATCTAATCCTATTAAAAATATAAAAACAAATGGGAATCGTGTCACTACATCGTTGCAAAGCAATTTCGCGAGACGTGTTGTATTATTCCCACATACCAGCGGAGGGCGTGAAGCTCTGGGGCTGGGTGGGTGCCAGTGGTGCAGTTGATGGCGGGGTGGTGCTCGGGGTAGGATGTCCGCTAGGCATCTCAGGTGCGCTCCCTCATCGTGCAGCTTCTCATACTCACCCGTGCAAGAAAAAGAACCGATGCAAAACGAGCATTGTACAATTTCAGGCTGAGAAGAGCTTTCCTTGGAGTAGGAAAAATTGAAGAGATAAGTCAATAAGCAGGAGCAAATTGAAAGTTCCTGGGAAAGTGCCAGAAAATTAAAATGGCACGTCCTTTTAGAGTGTGTGATAAGGGCCCTGCACTTATGATTGCTCCGATGCGGTTTGCTCTTCTGTGTGTTCTCGCCGTGTGGAAAAGAGATCATCACTGTAGCTGTTAGCTGGATTTCCTACACTGGGTCATTACAAAGAATACACAGTTACTGAGAGAGAAAGTTATTTTTCAGCTAAGCCTGTGCCAGTGTGCCATAATGATTAGAAGACTGCATTAAATCTAAAATTTAAGTATAGATGATTGAGTGATGTGTCATGCACTATTCCTTAATTTTGAGTGTGTATGTATTTCATTCATGACCCTGGGAATATGTTTTTAAACATATTCTGTCAGCGTAGAGCCCGACACGGAGTTGAGATCGTGATGTGGGCTGAAATGAAGAGTCAGATGCTCAACCAACTGAGCCACCCAGGCGACCGGACCCTGGGAATATTTCAATCCTCTGTGTTCAGAGAGGATGCAAAAGGGAATCATTACCTGTCCTGTTATACCCACAGTTTGCTCCTTGAATCTGACTTGGTTTCATTCACACCACGGCCTGGAATCTTTACATGTTGTTTCCCAGGATAGTTCTGCCTCAGGTGCATGAGCGTGTAGGCATGTGTGTATGTTTGTGTACATATTTACATAAAGAAATCAAAGTTTCCCCAAATTTGGGGTGCTATAGAATAGTGATTTAACTTTATATAACTGAAATTGGTCCCATCTGGGGTCCTCCTGATAATTGTTATTAAAACAAATTATATTCTTGTTTCAATAACATATGATGTTGCTTGAAAGAAACTAAAAAAAAAATTAAGGTTGTGTGTGAAAACTCTTTATAGTTGAAGTAATTACCATGGAAGTGTCAGCCCTCAGTAGGGTTTTTTTTAAGTTTATTTATTTTGAGAGAGAGGAAGAGAGTGAAGGTGGGAAGAAAGGGAGGGAGAGAGGGAGAATCCCAGGCAGGCTCCGTGCTGTCAATGCAGAGCCCGACATGGGCTTGGACTCACGAACCGTGAGATCATGACCAGAGCTGAATGTTTAACCAGCCAGACGCCCAGACACCCCTGCCTCAGTAGGGTTTCAAGTAAACACTCACTGTGCTGTCTCCTAGCACTGTTACTTTCCGTGGATCATTCTGTTTGGAGCCCTCTGTCCTGTGTAGCTCCAGCTTGCGTGTTTGCCTTTCCTGCTTGACCTGGGGCGTTCCTGTGGGTGATGCTCACCTCATCCACAGGCATGTTCCAGAAGAGCCACCGAAAGTGTGGTGGCTCCAATCTGTACGCGGGGAGAAGGAGGAAGATCAAGGATTTGGTCCACCTCTTCAGGGACTTCGTGCCAAGACAGAGGTGGAACTCTGAATCTTGTGATAGGCATTCAATTTACACATTTTTCGAGGTGTCCCCTTCTTCCATTCATTAGCTGTAATCTCTTTATTTCATTTCATTAAATGGTTACTTCAGTGAGTCTGAAACTTAAAAAAAAAAAACATTTGAGATGCTTTTTAAAATATTTTTTAATGTTTATTTTTGAGAGAGAGAGAGAGAGAGTGCGAACAGGGGAGGGGCAGAGAGAGAGGGAGACATAGAATCTGAAGCAGGCTCCAGGCTGTGAGCTGTCAGCACAGAGCCCGACACAGGGCTCGAACTCACAAACCATGAGATCATGACCTGAGCCAAAGCTGGATGCTTAATTGACTGAGCCACCCAGGCGCCCTGAAATGCTTTTTTATTTACACTGCTGTATATTCACCTGTTTTGGCTGTACTTACTTTATTGAATCTGCTATTATTTAGATATTTTTCTACTCACTATTTTTCTTTTTCTATGTATTTTTGGTTTTTTTGTTATCTACTTGTTTCATGTGGTCCTTTAATATTTATTACTTCTTATTTTTTAAAATGTTTTTATGTATGTATGTATTTAGAGAGGGAGGGAAAGAGTGCGGGTGGGGGAGGGGCAGAGAGATGGGGAGAGAGAGAATCCCAGGTAGGCTGCATCCCATCCCGCACACCGTGAGATCATGACTTGAGCTGAAACCAAGAGTTACATGCTTAACTGAGTGAGCCCCCCAGGCACCCCTTATCACTTATTATTTTTAACTTATTCTATAAATGTTCAGTTATTTTGTATTTCAGAACTTTTCTGTTCCTTTCTTTAAATGTATTTGCCTTGTCTTCATAGTCTTCTTCTCTTCCTTTACATTTTGTGAAATTTTTATCTTTCTTATTTTAAAGGAATCATCTGTATTGCTTTGATTTTCTTCATAGTTTCTACTCAGCTTTCAGAATTTTTCATTCATGTTCTTACCTTTTAGGTTATTTTTCAATGCTTTTTTTTCAATGATTATACTTAAACAATTCTATTCCTCTTTTCTTAACTAAAAGTTATATTTTCTAGATAAAGTAGAAGAAGTGTGGCTACAGAGAGGCTAGCACTTGGGGGGTTTCACATTGCAAAGGCAGGTGGTTGGGGACCTTTCCCTTCTTTGTTTCCAAAGCCTTTCCTCCCAAGTCCCCTTTATAGATCTTCTCTCTTTTCGAGTATCAGGTGCCAGACGTTAACTTGGCATTCTCAAACTCATAGGATCGCTATCCAATTTTAGATGTTTGTGGTATTTATAAACAGTACGCACATGTGAACTTTCGACGTAGTGTTCTTTGAATTTGAGCAGGATTCCATTTGTGGGACAAAAATCTTTTGGAAAGTACATTTTATGACAAAAATAAACATCAGATTTATTGTTGATGGTGTTTGCAGTGGCAGGAAGTGGAGATGAGCAAGACCTCAACTTGACAGTAGGGTGAATCCTTCTTGCAAGGACAGAGTTGGATTTGGAAAACTACCGGGAGGCACTAGGTTTCTTGATAAATATACCTGAGGCTCCCGGGATGTACCCTGTCTTTCCCCTAAGAGTAATAATAGTTCTATATTCATGATTATTCAGCGTTTGCAGGGACTTTATAGAACATTGTTACTGTGAATACTGAGAACGGACTGTATTTTTATAAGACACGTGGCACAGGAGGGTTTGTGTCAGGCTTCTGTGCCACATGAGTGGTCTCTCATACGCTTGCTGGGGCTTCATCCACATTCATTTTTAGCTCATCTTAAAAAGTTTCATCCTGCCTTAGTTTTCCTCAGCTACCTCCTGGAGTTATATAGGACCAAGAAATCCTGGCCAGGACTGGAGTGATTCCTGACAGAGATTTTTTAGCCATGTCTCTATTGGATGGGCCCATCTGTAGAGCAATCCAGGACTGTCACATTCATTATTTAAAAAAAAAAAAAAAATTCAAAACAACTAAGGAGAAAAAATATTCCTTTCATGAATTGATTTCTGGCCCTGGTCTCTCTGAGAAATCTGAGAGGTGACAGAAAGGTTTTGTGTTCCACTAGTCTATCTATAATAAACACAGAAGGCCATTTTGTAAAGTTTAAAAGTCCCCACGCAATCCAGACCACAATGAGCTTAGGGCATGAAGATTTTTTTTTCTTCTTGACTTGACAGTTCCTTTGAGTTTTCCCTTTGAGTTTGCTTGAATTTGAGGGCCTAGTGAAGGCGAATCAAAGATGTTGGTCAAGCTCCCCTACTAATCTTCATCCTCACTGATTGGAGTCTGCATATAAACAGGACCGTATCCCTTGCCTTTCTGGGTCCTGTATCTTCAGGGTGTCCCCAGTTGGTTCCTCACTGCACCTGCCCCATGGCGGACCATGAGACTCCTCACCTGCTTGAATTGCCCTTGATTTCTGCTCTAATACTCTGATTTGGTTTAGGAGTAACCTAGATTCTCCTACTTTAAGCTGTCTGAGAGGCGATCTCTCGTTTTATAGGGGTAATGATGACAAATGGCAGATAAAAGACGAAAAAACGCTGAGTGGCAAGGCCAACCGTGATGTTCTTTTACATCTGATAGATTTTCCAGATTCAGTCTTTCCTAGAATACAGCTAGTTCTTGTCCCCAGATGGAAACACAGAGAATGGTTGAAATAAAACCAAAAATGTATTTAGCATATTCAAAGTTTTAGACTGATGCTTTCTACCCCCTACCCCATGCAATCCTTAGGGAATTAGCAGGAAAACAGTCTTTGTTATTTTACCCTCTGTCAAACACCCAGATCCCTGGCTCTTTTGATATGCATCTGTTTTCTATAGTCTTGATTTCCTTGAAGGTGGATCACAATCTGTTTCAATATTTCAATTATTCCTGACTCCTTGGATATCTGGACATATTTGGATAATCTTTTAAACACTACTTACTCATTTTATAGCAGTTGAGTAAGATACCAGAGGGTTTACGGCAGCAGGAGGATTAGCAATGCTTCACTTTCTGTCTTTAAGCAAGTAGAACCCTGGTTCTCCAAGGGCAATTCCAGAATGCAAATACCAGTTGTAAATTTCTTTTCTTGGGGAAGATTCTCTTTTTAAATTTATTTATTTATTTTGAGAGAGAGAGAAAGAGAAAGAGCATGTGTGAGCACATGTGAGCAGGAGAGGGGAAGAGGGAGGGAGAGAAAGAATCCCAAGCAGGCTCCACACTGTCAGTGCAGAGCCCAATGAAGGGCTCAAACTCGCCAACCCTGAGATCATGACCTGAGCTAAAATGGAGTCGGATGCTTAACCAAGTCAACCGCCCCACTTAGGGAAGACTTCTTATTTTGGTTATTTCTTGTCTGTTACATAGATACAAGGGGAAGAAAAGCCTTTCATTGTTGATCAGGTACTTTCTGCTGTTTGGGGGTTAAACCACCCAAATAAATCAGGATCTTTCATATGTAACAAAAGACTTCTACAGGCTGAAACACTGGAAATCCATATTGATTTGTTTGTCCTCTGGAATCTTATTGATTATAAGCTTATGGAAACCTTGAAAATGATCCATTCTCTAAGAGATCAAAGTACAGGAAATATACAATTATACTAGATGAGTAAAATGAATGATAAAATTATTATTTTAAAAACTGCTTTACTGATTTGACTTTTCCACTTAATTTTAAGGATGTCGTTAAAGAAATGTAAAGTGTAATTTTCAGGTTTGTTGAAAAACTTCTTTAGGAAATTAGGTAAGTGGTAGGAAAAAGGATCAAATAATTAAACTAGGACTTACAAAATTGTTTTGGTAACTATCAGAGAATTTCCTGTCTGGGATTCTATTTTTCTGATAAATGTCATATAAATTGAAAATTGCATCACAAAAATCAGTTCTTATTCTTATAATTGCCTTAAAAGAAGTAAAATTATATACTTCTATTTTTTGACAATTTCAAACTGTAATATGATTGCTACAGTATCTTCAGCTGCCTCTCTAATACTCTGTCTTGCCAAATTGAAGATTTAAAATGTAAAATGAGTTAAAAGACTCTAAGGTCTAAGTACTAATAGAAGTTCCAATAGGATAACTGGTTATTCTTGAAATTTATCCACACACATGACAAGAGGCACCATGCTGTTGAGTTATGCAATCTGTTTCAGTATTGATTTCTTATGCTTTATTTCATGCTTTCGATAAAACCAATTTTCAAGAGCATATTACTGAAGCATATTGGTTTCTTCTGAACTGGAGTGAGGACAGGGGTCAGCTATTTGTGTGTGTGTGTGTGTGTGTGTGTGTGTATGAAGATATGTATGGAATAACTTATTTATACTCTAGTTTTCATAAAATTTGCATGAATTTTAGAGGCATCGGAGAGGTAGCCTAAAAATAAAGTCATTGGGCAGCCTTTCTTTGGGTACAAACTGAGGAATGAAATGTAACATGGAATAAAATCTTACTAAAGGAGTTTGTAAGTAGTGAAAAGGAATGGAGAATTCACCACTAACAGTCAAAGAATTTCTGCAGTGTTCAGTAATCCATTATTGTTTCACAGGCTGGAATTACTATACAAGGGAAACCTGAGGAGCTTTATAATGACAGTGAGTTATTCATTCTTCTTATGAATCCCTTATGCTAACACTGTGTCAATAATTAGAGCAATCAGGATAGTCATCTGATCTGATACACTCCCTTCTTTTTATGCAACTTTATTTAGTGTGTCCCTCCGTCGTTCCCTCTGTCCCTTCCTTTCTTCCTACTTCCCTTTCCTTCCTTCCTTCCTTCCTTCCTTCCTTCCTTCCTTCCTTCCTTCCTTCCTTCCTTCCTTCCTTCC